>NW_027521309.1:0-53517 GCF_052094955.1 Ictidomys tridecemlineatus
GCAGTTTCCAGTTCTATCTATATGCTTTGTTTGCTGTTGATGTAGCCCTAAGCAGAGACTGGCGAAAATCACTTTCATGGAAAGGGGTTGCCAAGCTTCCAAAAAACTACGAGTTGCCTGAAATCTCAGCAAACATTTTTTCACCCAATCTTGATGATTCTTTCAGGTAATGATCAGTACACCAAAACCACTTGGCTCACCAAATTTCATTCTTCTAGGTTAAACCGTTCGTTTGCAGTAACCGTTTCCATTTTTAGGTTTCACTGTGTTTTCTCCTATAGGGATACAAGTATTTGGAACTTAAAATCAAACACGGTTTGTGCTAGCTCTTTGAAACTTGACAAAATAAAGCAGTTTCCAGTTCTATCTCTATGCTTTTTTTGCTGTTGATGTAGCCCTAAGCAGAGACTGGCGAAAATCACTTTCATGGAAAGGGGTTGCCAAGCTTCCAAAAAACTACGAGTTTCCTGAAATCTCAGCAAACATTTTCTCACCCAATCTTGATGATTCTTTCAGGTAATGATCAGTACACCAAAACCACATGGCTCACCAAATTTCGTTCTTCTAGGTTGAACCGTTCGTTTGCAGTAACCGTTTTCATTTTTAGGTTTCCCTCTGTTTTCTCCTATAGGGATACATGTATTTAGAACTCTAAATCAAACACAGTTTGTGCTAGCACTTTGAAACTTGAAACAATAAAGCAGTTTCCACTTCTATCTCTATGGTTTGTTTGCTGTTCATGTAGCCCTAAGCAGAGACTGGCGAAAATCACTTTCATGGAAAGGGTTTGCCAAGCTTCCAAAAAACTAGGAGTTGCCTGAAATCTCAGCAAACATTTTTTCACCCAATCTTGATGATTCTTTCAGGTAATGATCAGTACACCAAAACCACTTGGCTCACCGAATTTCGTTCTTCTAGGTGAAACCCTTCGTTTGCAGTAACCGTTTTCATTTTTAGGTTTCACTCTGTTTTCTCCTATAGGGATACATGTATTTGGAACTCTAAATCAAACACGGTTTGTGCTAGCTCTTTGAAACTTGACACAATAAAGCAGTTTCCAGTTCTATCTCTATGCTTTGTTTGTTGTTGATGTAGCCCTAAGCGAAGACTGGCGAAAATCACTTTCATGGAAAGGGGTTGCCAAGCTTCCAAAAAACTACGAGTTTCCTGAAATCTCAGCAAACATTTTTTCACCCAATCTTGATGATTCTTTCAGGTAATGATCAGTACACCAAAACCACTTGGCTCACCAAATTTCGTTCTTCTTGGTTAAACCATTCGTTTGCAGTAACCGTTTTCATTTTTAGGTTTCACTCTGTTTTCTCCTATAGGGATACATGTATTTGGAACTCTAAATCAAACACGGTTTGTGCTAGCTCTTTGAAACTTGACACAATAAAGCAGTTTCAAGTTCTATCTCTGTGGTTTGTTTGCTGTTGATGCAGCCCTAAGCAGAGACTGGCAAACATCACTTTCATGGAAAGGGGTTGCCAAGCTTCCAAAAAACTACGAGTTGCCTGAAATCTCAGCAAACATTTTTTCACCCAATCTTGATGATTCTTTCAGGTAATGAACAGTACACCAAAACCACTTGGCTCACCAAATTTCGTTCTTCTGGGTTAAACCGTTCGTTTGCAGTAACCGTTTTCATTTTTAGGTTTCACTCTGTTTTCTCCTATAGGGATACATGTATTTGGAACTCTAAATCAAACACGGTTTGTGCTAGCTGTTTGAAACTTGACACAATAAAGCAGTTTCCAGTTCTATCTCTATGCTTTGTTTGTCGTTGATGTAGCCCTAAGCGGAGACTGGCAAACATCACTTTCATGGAAAGGGGTTGCCAAGCTTCCAAAAAACTACGAGTTGCCTGAAATCTCAATAACATTTTTTCACCCAATCTTGATGATTCTTCAGGTAATGATCAGTACAACAAAACCACTTGGCTCACCAAATTTCGTTCTTCTAGGTTAAACCGTTCGTTTGCAGTAACCGTTTTCATTTTTAGGTTTCACTCTGTTTTCTCCTATAGGGATACATGTATTTGGAACCCTAAATCAAACACGGTTTGTGCTAGCTCTTTGAAACTTGACACAATAAAGCAGTTTCCAGTTCTATCTATATGCTTTGTTTGCTGTTGATGTAGCCCTAAGCAGAGACTGGCGAAAATCACTTTCATGGAAAGGGGTTGCCAAGCTTCCAAAAAACTACGAGTTGCCTGAAATCTCAGCAAACATTTTTTCACCCAATCTTGATGATTCTTTCAGGTAATGATCAGTACACCAAAACCACTTGGCTCACCAAATTTCGTTCTTCTAGGTTAAACCGTTCGTTTGCAGTAACCGTTTCCATTTTTAGGTTTCACTGTGTTTTCTCCTATAGGGATACATGTATTTGTAACTCTAAATCAAACACGGTTTGTGCTAGCTCTTTGAAACTTGACACAATAAAGCAGTTTCAACGTCTATCTCTATGCATTGTTTGCTGTTGATGTAGCCCTAAGCAGAGACTGGCGAAAATCACTTTCATGGAAAGGGGTTGCCAAGCTTCCAAAAAACTACGAGTTGCCTGAAATCTCAGCAAACATTTTCTCACCCAATCTTGATGATTCTTGCAGGTAATGATCAGTACACCAAAACCACTTGGCTCACCAAATTTCGTTCTTCTAGGTTGAACCGTTCGTTTGCAGTAACCGTTTTCATTTTTAGGTTTCCCTCTGTTTTCTCCTATAGGGATACATGTATTTGGAACTCTAAATCAAACACAGTTTGTGCTAGCACTTTGAAACTTGACACAATAAAGCAGTTTCCACTTCTATCTCTATGGTTTGTTTGCTGTTCATGTAGCCCTAAGCAGAGACTGGCGAAAATCACTTTCATGGAAAGGGGTTGCCAAGCTTCCAAAAAAACTAGGAGTTGCCTGAAATCTCAGCAAACATTTTTTCACCCAATCTTGATGATTCTTTCAGGTAATGATCAGTACACCAAAACCACTTGGCTCACCAAATTTCGTTCTTCTAGGTGAAACCGTTCGTTTGCAGTAACCGTTTTCATTTTTAGGTTTCACTCTGTTTTCTCCTATAGGGATACATGTATTTGGAACTCTAAATCAAACACGGTTTGTGCTAGCTCTTTGAAACTTGACACAATAAAGCAGTTTCAAGTTCTACCTCTATGCTTTGTTTGCTGTTGATGTAGCCCTAAGCAGAGACTGGCGAAAATCACTTTCATGGAAAGGGGTTGCCAAGCTTCCAAAAAACTATGAGTGGCCTGAAATCTCAATAACATTTTTTCACCCAATCTTGATGATTCTTCAGGTAATGATCAGTACAACAAAACCACTTGGCTCACCAAATTTCGTTCTTCTAGGTTAAACCGTTCGTTTGCAGTAACCGTTTTCATTTTTAGGTTTCACTCTGTTTTCTCCTATAGGGATACATGTATTTGGAACTCTAAATCAAACACGGTTTGTGCTAGCTCTTTGAAACTTGACACAATAAAGCAGTTTCAAGTTCTATCTATATGCTTTGTTTGCTGTTGATGTAGCCCTAAGCAGAGACTGGCGAAAATCCCTTTCATGGAAAGGGGTTGCCAAGCTCCCAAAAAACTACGAGTTGGCTGAAATCTCAGCACACATTTTTTCACCCAATCTTGATGATTCTTTCAGGTAATGATCAGTACACCAAAACCACTTGGCTCACCAAATTTCGTTTTTCTAGGTTAAACCGTTCGTTTCCAGTAACTGTTTTAATTTTTAGGTTTCCCTCTGTTTTCTCCTATAGGGATACATGTATTTGGAACGCTAAATCAAACACGGTTTGTGCTAGCTCTTTGAAACTTGACACAATAAAGAAGTTTCCAGTTCTATCTCTATGCTTTGTTTGCTGTTGATGTAGCCCTAAGCAGAGACTGGCGAAAATCACTTTCATGGAAAGGGGTTGACAAGCTTCCAAAAACTACGAGTTTCCTGAAATCTCAGCAAACATTTTTTCACCCAATCTTGATGATTCTTTCAGGTAATGATCAGTACACCAAAACCACTTGGCTCACCAAATTTCGTTCTTCTAGGTTAAACCGTTCGTTTGCAGTAACCGTTTTCATTTTTAGGTTTCACTCTGTTTTCTCCTATAGGGATACATGTATTTGGAACTCTAAATCAAACACGGTTTGTGCTAGCTCTTTGAAACTTGACACAAGAAAGCAGTTTCCAGTTCTATCTTTATGGTTTGTTTCCTGTTGATGTAACCCTAAGCAGAGACTGGCGAAAATCACTTTCATGGAAAGGGGTTGCCAAGCTTCCAAAAATCTACGAGTTGCCTGAAATCTCAGCAAATATTTTTTCAACCCAATCTTGATGATTCTTTCAGGTAATGATCAGTACACCAAAACAACTTGGGTCACCAAATTTCGTTCTTCTAGTTTAAACCATTCGTTTGCAGTAACCGTTTTCATTTTTAGGTTTCACTCTGTTTTCTCCTATAGGGATACATGTATTTGGAACTCTAAAGCAAACACGGTTTGTGCTAGCTCTTTGAAACTTCACACAATAAAGCAGTTTTCATTTCTATCTCTATGGTTTGTTTGCTGTTGATGTAGCCCTAAGCAGAGACTGGCGAAAATTACTTTCATGGAAAGGGGTTACCAAGCTTCCAAAAAACTACGAGTTGCCTGAAATCTCAGCAAACATTTTTTCACCCAATCTTGATGATTCTTTCAGATAATGATCAGTACACGATAACCACTTGGCTCACCAAATTTCGTTCTTCTAGGTTAAACCGTTCGTTTGCAGTAACCGTTTTCATTTTTAGGTTTCACTCTGTTTTCTCCTATTGGGATACATGTATTTGGAACTCTAAATCAAACACGGTTTGTGCTAGCTCTTTGAAACTTGACACAATAAAGCAGTTTCAAGTTCTATCTCTGTGGTTTGTTGGCTGTTGATGCAGCCCTAAGCAGAGACTGGCAAACATCACTTTCATGGAAAGGGGTTGCCAAGCTTCCAAAAAACTACGAGTTGCCTGAAATCTCAGCAAACATTTTTTCACCCAATCTTGATGATTCTTTCAGGTAATGATCAGTACACCAAAACCACTTGGCTCACCAAATTTCGTTCTTCTATGTTAAACCGTTCGTTTGCAGTAACCGTTTTCATTTTTAGGTTTCACTCTGTTTTCTCCTATAGGGATACATGTATTTGGAACTTTAAATCAAACACGGTTTGTGCTAGCTCTTTGAAACTTGACAAAATAAAGCAGTTTCCAGTTCTATCTCTATGCTTTGTTTGCTGTTGATGTAGCCCTAAGCAGAGACTGGCGAAAATCACTTTCATGGAAAGGGGTTGCCAAGCTTCCAAAAAACTACGAGTTGCCTGAAATCTCAGCAAACATTTTCTCACCCAATCTTGATGATTCTTGCAGGTAATGATCAGTACACCAAAACCACTTGGCTCACCAAATTTCGTTCTTCTAGGTTGAACCGTTCGTTTGCAGTAACCGTTTTCATTTTTAGGTTTCCCTCTGTTTTCTCCTATAGGGATATTGTATTTGGAACTCTAAATCAAACACAGTTTGTGCTAGCACTTTGAAACTTGACACAATAAAGCAGTTTCCAGTTCTATCTCTATGGTTTGTTTGCTGTTCATGTAGCCCTAAGAACAGACTGGCGAAAATCACTTTCATGGAAAGGGGTATCCAAGCTTCCAAAAAACTAGGAGTTGCGTGAAATCTCAGCAAACATTTTCTCACCCAATCTTGATGATTCTTGCAGGTAATGATCAGTACACCAAAACCACTTGGCTCACCAAATTTCGTTCTTCTAGGTTAAACCGTTCGTTTGCAGTAACCGTTTTCATTTTTAGGTTTCACTCTGTTTTCTCCTATAGGGATACATGTATTTGGAACTCTAAATCAAACACGGTTTGTGATAGCTCTTTGAAACTTGAAACAATAAAGCAGTTTCAAGTTCTACCTCTATGCTTTGTTTGCTGTTGATGTAGCCCTAAGCGGAGACTGGCGAAAATCACTTTCATGGAAAGGGGTTGCCAAGCTTCCAAAAAACTACGAGTTGTCTGAAATCTCAATAACATTTTTTCACCCAATCTTGATGATTCTTCAGGTAATGATCAGTACAACAAAACCACTTGGCTCACCAAATTTCGTTCTTCTAGGTTAAACCGTTCGTTTGCAGTAACCGTTTTCATTTTTAGGTTTCACTCTGTTTTCTCCTATAGGGATACATGTATTTGGAACTCTAAATCAAACACGGTTTGTGCTAGCTCTTTGAAACTTGACACAATAAAGCAGTTTCAAGTTGTATCTCTATGCTTTGTTTCCTGTTGATGTAACCCTAAGCAGAGACTGGCGAAAATCCCTTTCATGGAAAGGGGTTGCCAAGCTCCCAAAAAACTACGAGTTGGCTGAAATCTCAGCACACATTTTTTCACCCAATCTTGATGATTCTTTCAGGTAATGATCAGTACACCAAAACCACTTGGCTCACCAAATTTCGTTCTTCTAGGTTAAACCGTTCGTTTCCAGTAACTGTTTTAATTTTTAGGTTTCCCTCTGTTTTCTCCTATAGGGATACATGTATTTGGAACTCTAAATCAAACACGGTTTGTGCTAGCTCTTTGAAACTTGACACAATAAAGCAGTTTCCAGTTCTATCTCTATGCTTTGTTTGCTGTTGATGTAGCCCTAAGCAGAGACTGGCGAAAATCACTTTCATGGAAAGGGGTTGCCAAGCTTCCAAAAAACTACGAGTTTCCTGAAATCTCAGCAAACATTTTTTCACCCAATCTTGATGATTCTTTCAGGTAATGATCAGTACACCAAAACCACTTGGCTCACCAAATTTCGTTCTTCTAGGTTAAACCGTTCGTTTGCAGTAACCGTTTTCATTTTTAGGTTTCACTCTGTTTTCTCCTATAGGGATACATGTATTTGGAACTCTAAATCAAACACGGTTTGTGCTAGCTCTTTGAAACTTGACACAAGAAAGCAGTTTCCAGTTCTTTCTCTATGGTTTGTTTGCTGTTGATGTAACCCTAAGCAGAGACTGGCGAAAATCACTTTCATGGAAAGGAGTTGCCAAGCTTCCAAAAAACTACGAGTTGCCTGAAATCTCAGCAAACATTTTTTCACCCAATCTTGATGATTCTTTCAGGTAATGATCAGTACACCAAAACAACTTGGGTCACCAAATTTCGTTCTTCTAGGTTAAACCGTTCGTTTGCAGTAACCGTTTTCATTTTTAGGTTTCACTCTGTTTTCTCCTATAAGGATACATGTATTTGGAATTCTAAATCAAACACGGTTTGTGCTAGCTCTTTGAAACTTGACACAATAAACCAGTTTCAAGTTCTATATGTATGCTTTGTTTGCTGTTGATGTAGCCCTAAGCAGAGACTGGCGAAAATCACTTTCATGGAAAGGGGTTGCCAAGCTTCCAAAAAACTACGAGTTTCCTGAAATCTCAGCAAACATTTTTTCACCCAATCTTGATGATTCTTTCAGGTATTGATCAGTACACCAAAACCACTTGGCTCACCAAATTTCGTTCTTCTAGGTTAAACCGTTCTTTTGAAGTAACCGTTTTCATTTTTAGGTTTCACTCTGTTTTCTCCTATAGGGATACATGTATTTTGAACTCTAAATCAAACACAGTTTGTGCTAGCTGTTTGAAACTTGACACAATAAAGCAGTTTCCAGTTCTATCTCTATGGTTTGTTTGCTGTTGATGTAGCCCTAAGCAGAGACTGGCGAAAATCACTTTCATGGAAAGGGGTTGCCAAGCTTCCAAAAAACTACGAGTTGCCTGAAATCTCAGCAAACATTTTTTCACCCAGTCTTGATGATTCTTTCAGGTAATGATCAGTACACCAAAACCACTTGGCTCACCAAATTTCGTTCTTCTGGGTTAAACCGTTCGTTTGCAGTAACCGTTTTCATTTTTAGGTTTCACTCTGTTCTCTCCTATATGGATACATGTATTTGGAACTCTAAATCAAACACTGTTTTTGCTAGCTCTTTGAAAATTGACACAATAAAGCAGTTTCAAGTTCTGTCTCTATGCTTTGTCTGCTGTTGATGTAGCCCTAATTAGAGACTGGCGAAAATCACTTTCATGGAAAGGGGTTGCCAAGCTTCCAAAAACTACGAGTTGCCTGAAATCTCAGCAAACATTTTTTCACCCAATCTTGATGATTCTTTCAGGTCATGATCAGCACACCAAAACCACTTGGCTCACCAAATTTCGTTCTTCTAGGTTAAACCGTTCGTTTGCAGTAACCGTTTCCATTTTTAGGTTTCACTGTGTTTTCTCCTATAGGGATACATGTATTTGTAACTCTAAATCAAACACGGTTTGTGCTAGCTCTTTGAAACTTGACACAATAAAGCAGTTTCCAGTTCTATCTCTATGCTTTGTTTGCTGTTGATGTAGCCCTAAGCAGAGACTCGCGAAAATCACTTTCATGGAAAGGGGTTGCCAAGCTTCCAAAAAACTACGAGTTGCCTGAAATTTCAGCAAACATTTTTTCACCCAATCTTGATGATTCTTTCAGGTAATGATCAGTACACCAAAACCACTTGGCTCACCAAATTTCGTTCTTCTAGGTGAAACCGTTCGTTTGCAGTAACCGTTTTCATTTTTAGGTTTCACTCTGTTTTCTCCTATAGGGATACATGTATTTGGAACTCTAAATCAAACACGGTTTGTGCTAGCTCTTTGAAACTTGACACAATAAAGCAGTTTCAAGTTCTACCTCTATGCTTTGTTTGCTGTTGATGTAGCCCTAAGCAGAGACTGGCGAAAATCACTTTCATGGAAAGGGGTTGCCAAGCTTCCAAAAAACTACGAGTGGCCTGAAATCTCAATAACATTTTTTCACCCAATCTTGATGATTCTTCAGGTAATGATCAGTACAACAAAACCACTTGGCTCACCAAATTTCGTTCTTCTAGGTTAAACCGTTCGTTTGCAGTAACCGTTTTCATTTTTAGGTTTCACTCTGTTTTCTCCTATAGGGATACATGTATTTGGAACTCTAAATCAAACACGGTTTGTGCTAGCTCTTTGAAACTTGACACAATAAAGCAGTTTCAAGTTCTATCTATATGCTTTGTTTGCTGTTGATGTAGCCCTAAGCAGAGACTGGCGAAAATCCCTTTCATGGAAAGGGGTTGCCAAGCTCCCAAAAAACTACGAGTTGGCTGAAATCTCAGCACACATTTTTTCACCCAATCTTGATGATTCTTTCAGGTAATGATCAGTACACCAAAACCACTTGGCTCACCAAATTTCGTTTTTCTAGGTTAAACCGTTCGTTTCCAGTAACTGTTTTAATTTTTAGGTTTCCCTCTGTTTTCTCCTATAGGGATACATGTATTTGGAACGCTAAATCAAACACGGTTTGTGCTAGCTCTTTGAAACTTGACACAATAAAGAAGTTTCCAGTTCTATCTCTATGCTTTGTTTGCTGTTGATGTAGCCCTAAGCAGAGACTGGCGAAAATCACTTTCATGGAAAGGGGTTGACAAGCTTCCAAAAAACTACGAGTTCCCTGAAATCTCAGCAAACATTTTTTCACCCAATCTTGATGATTCTTTCAGGTAATGATCAGTACACCAAAACCACTTGGCTCACCAAATTTCGTTCTTCTAGGTTAAACCGTTCGTTTGCAGTAACCGTTTTCATTTTTAGGTTTCACTCTGTTTTCTCCTATAGGGATACATGTATTTGGAACTCTAAATCAAACACGGTTTGTGCTAGCTCTTTGAAACTTGACACAAGAAAGCAGTTTCCAGTTCTATCTCTATGGTTTGTTTCCTGTTGATGTAACCCTAAGCAGAGACTGGCGAAAATCACTTTCATGGAAAGGGGTTGCCAAGCTTCCAAAAATCTACGAGTTGCCTGAAATCTCAGCAAATATTTTTTCACCCAATCTTGATGATTCTTTCAGGTAATGATCAGTACACCAAAACAACTTGGGTCACCAAATTTCGTTCTTCTAGTTTAAACCATTCGTTTGCAGTAACCGTTTTCATTTTTAGGTTTCACTCTGTTTTCTCCTATAGGGATACATGTATTTGGAACTCTAAAGCAAACACGGTTTGTGCTAGCTCTTTGAAACTTCACACAATAAAGCAGTTTTCATTTCTATCTCTATGGTTTGTTTGCTGTTGATGTAGCCCTAAGCAGAGACTGGCGAAAATTACTTTCATGGAAAGGGGTTACCAAGCTTCCAAAAAACTACGAGTTGCCTGAAATCTCAGCAAACATTTTTTCACCCAATCTTGATGATTCTTTCAGATAATGATCAGTACACGATAACCACTTGGCTCACCAAATTTCGTTCTTCTAGGTTAAACCGTTCGTTTGCAGTAACCGTTTTCATTTTTAGGTTTCACTCTGTTTTCTCCTATAGGGATACATGTATTTGGAACTCTAAATCAAACACGGTTTGTGCTAGCTCTTTGAAACTTGACACAATAAAGCAGTTTCAAGTTCTATCTCTGTGGTTTGTTGGCTGTTGATGCAGCCCTAAGCAGAGACTGGCAAACATCACTTTCATGGAAAGGTGTTGCCAAGCTTCCAAAAAACTACGAGTTGCCTGAAATCTCAGCAAACATTTTTTCACCCAATCTTGATGATTCTTTCAGGTAATGATCAGTACACCAAAACCACTTGGCTCACCAAATTTCGTTCTTCTATGTTAAACCGTTCGTTTGCAGTAACCGTTTTCATTTTTAGGTTTCACTCTGTTTTCTCCTATAGGGATACATGTATTTGGAACTTTAAATCAAACACGGTTTGTGCTAGCTCTTTGAAACTTGACAAAATAAAGCAGTTTCCAGTTCTATCTCTATGCTTTGTTTGCTGTTGATGTAGCCCTAAGCAGAGACTGGCGAAAATCACTTTCATGGAAAGGGGTTGCCAAGCTTCCAAAAAACTACGAGTTGCCTGAAATCTCAGCAAACATTTTCTCACCCAATCTTGATGATTCTTGCAGGTAATGATCAGTACACCAAAACCACTTGGCTCACCAAATTTCGTTCTTCTAGGTTGAACCGTTCGTTTGCAGTAACCGTTTTCATTTTTAGGTTTCCCTCTGTTTTCTCCTATAGGGATATTGTATTTGGAACTCTAAATCAAACACAGTTTGTGCTAGCACTTTGAAACTTGACACAATAAAGCAGTTTCCAGTTCTATCTCTATGGTTTGTTTGCTGTTCATGTAGCCCTAAGAAGAGACTGGCGAAAATCACTTTCATGGAAAGGGGTTGCCAAGCTTCCAAAAAACTAGGAGTTGCCTGAAATCTCAGCAAACATTTTTTCACCCAATCTTGATGATTCTTTCAGGTAATGATCAGTACACGAAAACCACTTGGCTCACCAAATTTCGTTCTTCTAGGTTAAACCGTTCGTTTGCAGTAACCGTTTTCATTTTTAGGTTTCACTCTGTTTTCTCCTATAGGGATACATGTATTTGGAACTCTAAATCAAACACGGTTTGTGATAGCTCTTTGAAACTTGAAACAATAAAGCAGTTTCAAGTTCTACCTCTATGCTTTGTTTGCTGTTGATGTAGCCCTAAGCGGAGACTGGCGAAAATCACTTTCATGGAAAGGGGTTGCCAAGCTTCCAAAAAACTACGAGTTGTCTGAAATCTCAATAACATTTTTTCACCCAATCTTGATGATTCTTCAGGTAATGATCAGTACAACAAAACCACTTGGCTCACCAAATTTCGTTCTTCTAGGTTAAACCGTTCGTTTGCAGTAACCGTTTTCATTTTTAGGTTTCACTCTGTTTTCTCCTATAGGGATACATGTATTTGGAACTCTAAATCAAACACGGTTTGTGCTAGCTCTTTGAAACTTGACACAATAAAGCAGTTTCAAGTTCTATCTCTATGCTTTGTTTCCTGTTGATGTAACCCTAAGCAGAGACTGGCGAAAATCCCTTTCATGGAAAGGGGTTGCCAAGCTCCCAAAAAACTACGAGTTGGCTGAAATCTCAGCACACATTTTTTCACCCAATCTTGATGATTCTTTCAGGTAATGATCAGTACACCAAAACCACTTGGCTCACCAAATTTCGTTCTTCTAGGTTAAACCGTTCGTTTCCAGTAACTGTTTTAATTTTTAGGTTTCCCTCTGTTTTCTCCTATAGGGATACATGTATTTGGAACTCTAAATCAAACACGGTTTGTGCTAGCTCTTTGAAACTTGACACAATAAAGCAGTTTCCAGTTCTATCTCTATGCTTTGTTTGCTGTTGATGTAGCCCTAAGCAGAGACTGGCGAAAATCACTTTCATGGAAAGGGGTTGCCAAGCTTCCAAAAAACTACGAGTTTCCTGAAATCTCAGCAAACATTTTTTCACCCAATCTTGATGATTCTTTCAGGTAATGATCAGTACACCAAAACCACTTGGCTCACCAAATTTCGTTCTTCTAGGTTAAACCGTTCGTTTGCAGTAACCGTTTTCATTTTTAGGTTTCACTCTGTTTTCTCCTATAGGGATACATGTATTTGGAACTCTAAATCAAACACGGTTTGTGCTAGCTCTTTGAAACTTGACACAAGAAAGCAGTTTCCAGTTCTATCTCTATGGTTTGTTTGCTGTTGATGTAACCCTAAGCAGAGACTGGCGAAAATCACTTTCATGGAAAGGAGTTGCCAAGCTTCCAAAAAACTACGAGTTGCCTGAAATCTCAGCAAACATTTTTTCACCCAATCTTGATGATTCTTTCAGGTAATGATCAGTACACCAAAACAACTTGGGTCACCAAATTTCGTTCTTCTAGGTTAAACCGTTCGTTTGCAGTAACCGTTTTCATTTTTAGGTTTCACTCTGTTTTCTCCTATAAGGATACATGTATTTGGAATTCTAAATCAAACACGGTTTGTGCTAGCTCTTTGAAACTTGACACAATAAACCAGTTTCAAGTTCTATATGTATGCTTTGTTTGCTGTTGATGTAGCCCTAAGCAGAGACTGGCGAAAATCACTTTCATGGAAAGGGGTTGCCAAGCTTCCAAAAAACTACGAGTTGCCTGAAATCTCAGCAAACATTTTTTCACCCAATCTTGATGATTCTTTCAGGTATTGATCAGTACACCAAAACCACTTGGCTCACCAAATTTCGTTCTTCTAGGTTAAACCGTTCTTTTGAAGTAACCGTTTTCATTTTTAGGTTTCACTCTGTTTTCTCCTATAGGGATACATGTATTTTGAACTCTAAATCAAACACAGTTTGTGCTAGCTGTTTGAAACTTGACACAATAAAGCAGTTTCCAGTTCTATCTCTATGGTTTGTTTGCTGTTGATGTAGCCCTAAGCAGAGACTGGCGAAAATCACTTTCATGGAAAGGGGTTGCCAAGCTTCCAAAAAACTACGAGTTGCCTGAAATCTCAGCAAACATTTTTTCACCCAGTCTTGATGATTCTTTCAGGTAATGATCAGTACACCAAAACCACTTGGCTCACCAAATTTCGTTCTTCTGGGTTAAACCGTTCGTTTGCAGTAACCGTTTTCATTTTTAGGTTTCACTCTGTTCTCTCCTATATGGATACATGTATTTGGAACTCTAAATCAAACACTGTTTTTGCTAGCTCTTTGAAAATTGACACAATAAAGCAGTTTCTAGTTCTGTCTCTATGCTTTGTCTGCTGTTGATGTAGCCCTAATTAGAGACTGGCGAAAATCACTTTCATGGAAAGGGGTTGCCAAGCTTCCAAAAAACTACGAGTTGCCTGAAATCTCAGCAAACATTTTTCACCCAATCTTGATGATTCTTTCAGGTAATGATCAGGACACCAAAACCACTTGGCTCACCAAATTTCGTTCTTCTAGGTTAAACCGTTCGTTTGCAGTAAGCGTTTTCATTTTTAGGTTTCACTCTGTATTCTCCTATAGGGATACATGTATTTGGAACTCTAAATCAAACACGGTTTGTGCTAGCTCTTTGAAACTTGACAAAATAAAGCAGTTTCCAGTTCTATCTCTATGCTTTTATTGCTGTTGATGAAGCCCTAAGCAGAGACTGGCGAAAATCACTTTCATGGAAAGGGGTTGCCAAGCTTCCAAAAAACTACGAGTTGCCTGAAATCTCAGCAAACATTTTTTCACCCAATCTTGATGATTCTTTCAGGTAATGATCAGTACACAAAACCACTTGGCTCACCAAATTTCGTTCTTCTAGGTTAAACCGTTCGTTTGCAGTAACCATTTTCATTTTTAGGTTTCCCTCTGTTTTCTCCTATAGGGATACATGTATTTGGAACTCTACATCAAACACGGTTTGTGCTAGCTCTTTGAACCTTGACACAATAAAGCAGTTTCCACTTCTATCTCTATGCTTTGTTTGCTCTTGATGTAGCCCTAAGCAAAGACGGGCGAAAATCACTTTCATGGAAAGGGGTTGCCAAGCTTCCAAAAAAATACGAGTTGCCTGAAATCTCAGCAAACATTTTTTCACCCAATCTTGATGATTCTTTCAGGTAATGATCAGTACACCAAAACCACTTGGCTCACCAAGTTTCGTTCTTCTAGGTTAAACCGTTCGTTTGCAGTAACCGTTTTCATTTTTAGGTTTCACTGTGTTTTCTCCTATAGGGATACATGTATTTGGAACTCTAAATCAAACACGGTTTGTGCTAGCTCTTTGAAACTTGACACAATAAAGCAGTTTCCAGTTCTATCTATATGCTTTGTTTGCTGTTGATGTAGCCCTAAGCAGAGACTGGCGAAAATCACTTTCATGGAAAGGGGTTGCCAAGCTTCCAAAAAACTACGAGTTGCCTGAAATCTCAGCAAACATGTTTTCACACAATCTTGATGATTCTTACAGGTAATGATCAGTACACCAAAACCACTTGGCTCACCAAATTTCGTTCTTCTAGGTTAAACCGTTCGTTTGCAGTAACCGTTTTCATTTTTAGGTTTCACTCTGTTTTCTCCTATAGGGATACATGTATTTGGAACTCTAAATCAAACACGGTTTGTGCTAGCTCTTTGAAACTTGACACAATAAAGCAGTTTCCAGTTCTATCTCTATGGTTTGTTTGCTGTTGATGTAGCCCTAAGCAGAGACTGGCGAAAATCACTTTCATGGAAAGGGGTTGCAAAGCGTCCAAAAAACTACCAGTTGCCTGAAATCTCAGCAAACATTTTTTCACCCAATCTTGATGATTCTTTCAGGTAATGATCAGTACACCAAAACCACTTGGCTCACCAAATTTCGTTCTTCTAGGTTAAACCGTTCGTTTGCAGTAACCGTTTTCATTTTTAGGTTTCACTCTGTTTTCTCCTATAGGGATACATGTATTTGGAACTCTAAATCAAACACGGTTTGTGCTATCTCTTTGAAACTTGACACAATAAAGCATTTTCCAGTTCTATCTCTATGGTTTGTTTGCTGTTGATGTAACCCTAAGCAGAGACTGGAGAAAATCACTTTCATGGAAAGGGGTTGCCAAGCTTCCAAAAAACTACGAGTTGCCTGAAATCTCAGCAAACATTTTTTCACCCAATCTTGATGATTCTTTCAGATAATGATCAGTACACTAAAACCACTTGGCTCACCAAATTTCGTTCTTCTTGTTTAAACCGTTCGTTTGCAGTAACCGTTTTCATTTTTAGGTTTCACTCTGTTTTCTCCTATAGGGATACATGTATTTGGAACTCTAAATCAAACACGGTTTGTGCTAGCTCTTTGAAACTTGACACAATAAAGCAGTTTCCAGTTCTATCTCTATGCTTTGTTTGCTGTTGATGTAGCCTTAAGCTGAGACTGGCGAAAATCACGTTCATGGAAAGGGGTTGCCAAGCTTCCAAAAAACTACGAGTTGCCTGAAATCTCAGCAAACATTTTTTCACCCAATCTTGATGATTCTTTCAGGTAATGATCACTACACCAAAACCACTTGGCTCACCAAATTTCGTTCTTCTAGGTTAAACCGTTCGTTTGTAGTAACCGTTTTCATTTTTAGGTTTCACTTTGTTTTCTCCTATGGGGATACATGTATTTGGAACTCTAAATCAAACACGGTTTGTGCTAGCTCTTGAAACTTGACACAATAAAGCAGTTTCCAGTTCTATCTCTATGGTTTGTTTGCGGTTGATGTAGCCCTAAGCAGAGACTGGCGAAAATCCCTTTCATGGAAAGTGGTTGCCAAGCTTCCAAAAAACTACGAGTTGCCTGAAATCTCAGCAAACATTTTTTCACCCAATCTTGATGATTCCTTCAGGTAAAGATCAGTACACCAAAACCACTTGGCTCACCAAATTTCGTTCTTCTAGGTTAAACCATTCGTTTGCAGTAACCGTTTTCATTTTTAGATTTCACTCTGATTTCTCCTATAGGGATACATGTATTTGGAACTGTAAATCAAACACGGTTTGTGCTAGCTCTTTGAAACTTGACAAAATAAAGCAGTTTCAAGTTCTATCTCTGTGGTTTGTTTGCTGTTTATGCAGCCCTAAGCAGAGACTGGCAAACATCACTTTCATGGAAAGTGGTTGCCAAGCTTCCAAAAAACTAGGAGTTGCCCGAAATCTCAGCAAACATTTTTTCACCCAATCTTGATGATTCTTTCAGGTAATGATCAGTACACCAAAACCACTTGGCTCACCAAATTTCGTTCTCCTAGGTTAAACCGTTCGTTTGCAGTAACCGTTTTCATTTTTAGGTTTCACTCTGTTTTCTCCTATAGGGATACATGTATTTGGAACTCTAAATCAAACACGGTTAGTGCTAGCTCTTTGAAACTTGACACAATAAAGCAGTTTCCAGTTCTATCTATATGCTTTGTTTGCTGTTGATGTAGCCCTAAGCAGAGACTGACGAAAATCACTTTCATGGAAAGGGGTTGCCAAGCTTCCAAAAAACTACGAGTTGCCTGAAATCTCAGCAAACATTTTTTCACCCAATCTTGATGATTCTTTCAGGTAATGATCAGTACACCAAAACCACTTGGCTCACCAAATTTCGTTCTTCTAGGTTAAACCGTTCGTTTGCAGTAACCGTTTCCATTTTTAGGTTTCACTGTGTTTTCTCCTATAGGGATACATGTATTTGGAACTCTAAATCAAACACGGTTTGTGCTAGCTCTTTGAACCTTGACACAATAAAGCAGTTTCCAGTTCAATCTCTATGGTTTGTTTGCTGTTGATGTAGCCCTAAGCAGAGACTGACGAAAATCACTTTCATGGAAAGGGGTTGCCAAGCTTCCAAAAAACTACGAGTTGCCTGAAATCTCAGCAAACATTTTTTCACCCAGTCTTGATGATTCTTTCAGGTAATGATCAGTACACCAAAACCACTTTGCTCACCAAATTTCGTTCTTCTGGGTTAAACCGTTCATTTGCAGTAACCGTTTTCCTTTTTAGGTTTCACTCTGTTCTCTCCTATATGGATACATGTATTTGGAACTCTAAATCAAACACTGTTTGTGCTAGCTCTTTGAAAATTGACACAATAAAGCAGTTTCAAGTTCTGTCTCTATGCTTTGTCTGCTGTTGATGTAGCCCTAAGCAGAGACTGGCGAAAATCACTTTCATGGAAAGGGGTTGCCAAGCTTCCAAAAAACTACGAGTTGCCTGAAATCTCAGCAAACATTTTTTCACCCAATCTTGATGATTCTTTCAGGTAATAATCAGGACACCAAAACCACTTGGCTCACCAAATTTCGTTCTTCTAGGTTAAACCGTTCGTTTGCAGTAACCGTTTTCATTTTTAGGTTTCACTCTGTATTCTCCTATAGGGATACATGTATTTGGAACTCTAAATCAAACACGGTTTGTGCTAGCTCTTTGAAACTTGACAAAATAAAGCAGTTTCCAGTTCTATCTCTATGCTTTTATTGCTGTTGATATAGCCCTAAGCAGAGACTGGCGAAAATCACTTTCATGGAAAGGGGTTGCCAAGCTTCCAAAACACTACGAGTTGCCTGAAATCTCAGCAAACATTTTTCACCCCAATCTTGATGATTCTTTCAGGTAATGATCAGTACAACAAAACCACTTGGCTCACCAAATTTCGTTCTTCTAGGTTAAACCGTTCGTTTGCAGTAACCGTTTTCATTTTTAGGTTTCCCTCTGTTTTCTCCTATAGGGATACATGTATTTGGAACTCTACATCAAACACGGTTTGTGCTAGCTCTTTAAACCTTGACACAATAAAGCAGTTTCCACTTCTATCTCTATGCTTTGTTTGCTGTTGATGTAGCCCTAAGCAAAGACGGGCGAAAATCACTTTCATGGAAAGGGGTTGCCAAGCTTCCAAAAAACTACGAGTTGCCTGAAATCTCAGCAAACATTTTTTCACCCAATCTTGATGATTCTTTCAGGTAATGATCAGTACACCAAAACCACTTGGCTCACCAAATTTCGTTCTTCTAGGTTAAACCGTTCGTTTGCAGTAACCGTTTTCATTTTTAGGTTTCACTCTGTTTTCTCCTATAGGGATACATGTATTTGGAACTCTAAATCAAACACGGTTTGTGCTAGCTCTTTGAAACTTGACACAATAAAGCAGTTTCCAGTTCTATCACTATGGTTTGTTTGCTGTTGATGTAGCCCTAAGCAGAGACTGGCGAAAATCACTTTCAGGGAAAGGGGTTGCCAAGCTTCCAAAAAACTACGAGTTGCCTGAAATCTCAGCAAACATTTTTTCACCCAATCTTGATGATACTTTCAGGTAATGATCAGTACACCAAAACCACTTGGCTCACCAAATTTCGTTCTTCTAGGTTAAACCGTTCGTTTGCAGTATCCGTTTCCATTTATCGGTTTCACTGTGTTTTCTCCTATAGGGATACATGTATTTGGAACTCAAAATCAAACACGGTTTGTGCTAGCTCTTTGAAACTTGACACAATAAAGCATTTTCCAGTTCTACCTCTATGCTTTGTTTGCTGTTGATGTAGCCCTAAGCAGAGACGGGCAAAAATCACTTTCATGGAGGGGGTTGCCAAGCTTCCAAAAAACTACGAGTTGCCTGAAATCTCAGCAAACATTTTTTCACCCAATCTTGATGATTCTTTCAGGTAATGATCAGTACACCAAAACCACTTGGCTCACCAAATTTCGTTCTTCTAGGTTAAACCATTCGTTTGCAGTAACCGTTTTCATTTTTAGGTTTCACTCTGTTTTCTCCTATAGGGATACATGTATTTGGAACTCTAAATCAAACACTGTTTGTGCTAGCTCTTTGAAACTTGACACAATAAAGCAGTTTCAAGTTCTATCTCTGTTGTTTGTATGCTGTTGATGCAGCCCTAAGCAGAGACTGGCAAACATCACTTTCATGGAAAGGTGTTGCCAAGCTTCCAAAAAACTACGAGTTGCCTGAAATCTCAGCAAACATTTTTTCACCCAATCTTGATGATTGTTTCAGGTAATGATCAGTACACCAAAACCACTTGGCTCACCAAATTTCGTTCTTCTAGGTTAAACCGTTCGTTTGCAGTAACCGTTTTCATTTTTAGGTTTCACTCTGTTTTCTCCTGTAGGGATACATGTATTTGGAACTCTAAATCAAACACGGTTTGTGCTAGCTCTTTGAAACTTGACAAAATAAAGCAGTTTCCAGTTCTCTCTCTACGCTTTGTTTGCTGTTGATGTAGCCCTTAGCAGAGACTGGCGAAAATCCCTTTCATGGAAAGTGGTTGCCAAGCTTCCAAAAAACTACGAGTTGCCTGAAATCTCAGCAAACATTTTTTCACCCAATCTTGATGATTCTTTCATGTAAAGATCAGTACACCAAAACCACTTGGCTCACCAAATTTCGTTCTTCTAGGTTAAACCGTTCGTTTGCAGTAACCGTTTTCATTTTTAGGTTTCAATCTCTTTTCTCCTATAGGGATACATGTATTTGGAACTCTAAATCAAACACGGTTTGTGCTAGCTCTTTGAAACTTGACACAATAAAGCAGTTTCCAGTTCTATCTCTATGGTTTGTTTGCTGTTGATGTAACCCTAAGCAGAGACTGGCGAAAATCACTTTCATGGAAAGGGGTTGCCAAGCTTCCAAAAAACTACGAGTTGCCTGAAATCTCAGCAAATATTTTTTCACCCAATCTTGATGATTCTTTCAGGTAATGATCAGTACACCAAAACCACTTGGCTCACCAAATTTCGTTCTTCTAGGTTAAACCGTTCGTTTGCAGTAACCGTTTTCATTTTTAGGTTTCACTCTGTTTTCTCGTATAGGGATACATGTATTTGGAACTCTAAATCAAACACGGTTTGTGCTACCTCTTTGAATCTTGAAACAATAAAGCAGTTTCAAGTTCTATCTCTATGCTTGGTTTGCTGTTGATGTAGCCCTAAGCAGAGACTGGCGAAAATCACTTTCATGGAAAGCGGTTACCAAGCTTCCAAAAAACTACGAGTTGCCTGAAATCTCAGCAAACATTTTTTCACCCAATCTTGATGATTCTTTCAGATAATGATCAGTACACTAAAACCACTTGGCTCACCAAATTTCGTTCTTCTAGGTTAAACCGTTCGTTTGCAGTAACCGTTTTCATTTTTAGGTTTCACTCTGTTTTCTCCTATAGGGATACATGTATTTGGAACTCTAAATCAAACACGGTTTGTGCTAGCTCTTTGAAACTTGACACAATAAAGCAGTTTCCAGTTCTATCTCTATGCTTTGTTTGCTGTTGATGTAGCCCTAAGCAGAGACTGGCGAAAATCACGTTCATGGAAAGGGGTTGCCAAGCTTCCAAAAAACTACGAGTTGCCTGAAATCTCAGCAAACATTTTTTTACCCAATCTTGATGATTCTTTCAGGTAATGATCACTACACCAAAACCACTTGGCTCACCAAATTTCGTTCTTCTAGGTTAAACCGTTCGTTTGTAGTAACCGTTTTCATTTTTAGGTTTCACTCTGTTTTCTCCTATGGGGATACATGTATTTGGAACTCTAAATCAAACACGGTTTGTGCTAGCTCTTTGAAACTTGACACAATAAAGCAATTTCCAGTTCTATCTCTATGGTTTGTTTGCTGTTGATGTAGCCCTAAGCAGAGACTGGCGAAAATCACTTTCATTGAAAGGGGTTGCCAAGGTTCCAAAAAACTACGAGTTGCCTGAAATCTCAGCAAACATTTTTTCACCCAATCTTGATGATTCTTTCAGGTAATGATCAGTACACCAAAACCACTTGGCTCACCAAATTTCGTTCTTCTAGGTTAAACCGTTCGTTTGCAGTAACCATTTCCATTTATCGGTTTCACTGTGTTTTCTCCTATAGGGATACATGTATTTGGAACTCAAAATGAAACACGGTTTGTGCTAGCTCTTTGAAACTTGACACAATAAAGCAGTTTCCAGTTCTACCTCTATGCTTTGTTTGCTGTTGATGTAGCCCTAAGCAGAGACGGGCAAAAATCACTTTCATGGAAAGGGGTTGCCAAGCTTCCAAAAAACTACGAGTTTCCTGAAATCTCAGCAAACATTTTTTCACCCAATCTTGATGATTCTTTCAGGTAATGATCAGTACACCAATACCACTTGGCTAACCAAATTTCGTTCTTCTGGGTTAAACCGTTCGTTTGCAGTAACCGTTTTCATTTTTAGGTTTCACTCGCTTTTCTCCTATAGGGATATATGTATTTGGAACTCTAAATCAAACACGGTTTGTGCTAGCTGTTTGAAACGTGACACAATAAAGCAGTTTCCAGTTCTATCTCTATGCTTTGTTTGCTGTTGATGTAGCCCTAAGCAGAGACTGGCGAAAATCACTTTCATGGAAAGGGGTTGCCAAGCTTCCAAAAAACTACGAGTTTCCTGAAATCTCAGCAAACATTTTTTCACCCAATCTTGATGATTCTTTCAGGTAATGTTCAGTACACCAAAACCACTTGGCTCACCAAATTTCGTTCTTCTAGGTTAAACCGTTCGTTTGCAGTAACCGTTTTAATTTTTAGGTTTCACTCTGTTTTCTCCTATAGGGATACATGTATTTGGAACTCTAAATCAAACACGGTTTGTGCTAGCTCTTTGAAACTTGACAAAATAAAGCAGTTTCCAGTTCTATCTCTATGCTTTGTTTGCTGTTGATGTAGCCCTAAGCAGAGACTGGCGAAAATCACTTTCATGGAAAGGGGTTGCCAAGCTTCCAAAAAACTACGAGTTGCCTGAAATCTCAGCAAACATTTTTTCACCCAATCTCGATGATTCTTTCAGGTAATGATCAGTACAACAAAACCACTTGGCTCACCAAATTTCGTTCTTCTAGGTTAAACCGTTCGTTTGCAGTAACCGTTTTCATTTTTAGGTTTCCCTCTGTTTTCTCCTATAGGGATACATGTATTTGGAACTCTAAATCAAACACGGTTTGTGCTAGCTCTTTGAACCTTGACACAATTAAGCAGTTTCCACTTCTATCTCTATGCTTTGTTTGCTGTTGATGTAGCCCTAAGCAGAGACTGGCGAAAATCACTTTCATGGAAAGGGGTTGCCAAGCTTCCAAAAAACTACGAGTTGCCTGAAATCTCAGCAAACATTTTTTCACCCAATTTGATGATTCTTTCAGGTAATGATCAGTACACCAAAACCACTTGGCTCACCAAATTTCGTTCTTCTAGGTTAAACCGTTCGTTTGCAGTAACCGTTTCCATTTATAGGTTTCACTGTGTTTTCTCCTATAGGGATACATGTATTTGGAACTCAAAATCAAACACGGTTTGTGCTAGCTCTTTGAAACTTGACACAATAAAGCAGTTTCCAGTTCTATCTCTATGCTTTGTTTGCTGTTGATGTAGCCCTAAGCAGAGACGGGCGAAAATCACTTTCATGGAAAGGGGTTGCCAAGCTTCCAAAAAACTACGAGTTGCCTGAAATCTCAGCAAACATTTTTTCACCCAATCTTGATGATTCTTTCAGGTCATGATCAGTACACCAAAACCACTTGGCTCACCAAATTTCGTTCTTCTAGGCTAAACCGTTCGTTTGCAGTAACCGTTTCCATTTTTAGGTTTCACTGTGTTTTCTCCTATAGGGATACATGTATTTGGAACTCAAAATCAAACACGGTTTGTGCTAGCTCTTTGTAACTTGACACAATAAAGCAGTTTCCAGTTCTATCTCTATGCTTTGTTTGCTGTTGATGTAGCCCTAAGCAGAGACTGGCGAAAATCCCTTTCATGGAAAGTGGTTGCCAAGCTTCCAAAAAACTACGAGTTGCCTGAAATCTCAGCAAACATTTTTTAACCCAATCTTGATGATTCTTTCAGGTAATGATCAGTACACCAAAACCACTTGGCTCACCAAATTTCGTTCTTCTAGGTTAAACCGTTCTTTTGAAGTAACCGTTTTCATTTTTAGGTTTCACTCTGTTTTCTCCTATAGGGATACATGTATTTTCAACTCTAAATCAAACACAGTTTGTGCTAGCTGTTTTAAACTTGACACAATAAAGCAGTTTCCAGTTCTATCTCTATTGTTTGTTTGCTGTTGATGTAGCCCTAAGCAGAGACTGGCGAAAATCACTTTCATGGAAAGGGGTTGCCAAGCTTCCAAAAAACTACGAGTTTCCTGAAATCTCAGCAAACATTTTTTCACCCAATCTTGATGATTCTTTCAGGTAATGATCAGTACACCTAAACCATTTGGCTCACCAAATTTCGTTCTTCTAGGTTAAACCGTTCGTTAGCAGTAACCGTTTTCATTTTTAGGTTTCACTCTGTTTTCTCCTATAGGGATACATGTATTTGGAACTCTAAATCAAACACGGTTTGTGCTAGCTCTTTGAAACTTGACACAATAAAGCAGTTTCCAGTTCTATCTCTATGCTTTGTTTGCTGTTGATGTAGCCCTAAGCAGAGACTGGCGAAAATCCCTTTCATGGAAAGTGGTTGCCAAGCTTCCAAAAAACTACAAGTTGCCTGAAATCTCAGCAAACATTTTTTCACCCAATCTTGATGATTCTTTCAGGTAATGATCAGTACACCAAAACCACTTGGCTCACCAAATTTCGTTCTTCTAGGTTAAACCGTTCGTTTGCAGTAACCGTTTTCATTTTTAGGTTTCACTCTGTTTTCTCCTATAAGGATACATGTATTTGGAACTCTAAATCAAACACGGTTTGTGCTAGCTGTTTGAAACTTGACACAATAAAGCAGTTTCCAGTTCTATCTCTATGCTTTGTTTGCTGTTGATGTAGCCCTAAGCAGAGACTGGCGAAAATCCCTTTCATGGAAAGTGGTTGCCAAGCTTCCAAAAAACTACGAGTTGCCTGAAATCTCAGCAAACATTTTTTAACCCAATCTTGATGATTCTTTCAGGTAATGATCAGTACACCAAAACCACTTGGCTCACCAAATTTCGTTCTTCTAGGTTAAACCGTTCTTTTGAAGTAACCGTTTTCATTTTTAGGTTTCACTCTGTTTTCTCCTATAGGGATACATGTATTTTCAACTCTAAATCAAACACAGTTTGTGCTAGCTGTTTTAAACTTGACACAATAAAGCAGTTTCCAGGTCTATCTCTATTGTTTGTTTGCTGTTGATGTAGCCCTAAGCAGAGACTGGCGAAAATCACTTTCATGGAAAGGGGTTGCCAAGCTTCCAAAAAACTACGAGTTTCCTGAAATCTCAGCAAACATTTTTTCACCCAATCTTGATGATTCTTTCAGGTAATGATCAGTACACCTAAACCATTTGGCTCACCAAATTTCGTTCTTCTAGGTTAAACCGTTCGTTAGCAGTAACCGTTTTCATTTTTAGGTTTCACTCTGTTTTCTCCTATAGGGATACATGTATTTGGAACTCTAAATCAAACACGGTTTGTGCTAGCTCTTTGAAACTTGACACAATAAAGCAGTTTCCAGTTCTATCTCTATGCTTTGTTTGCTGTTGATGTAGCCCTAAGCAGAGACTGGCGAAAATCCCTTTCATGGAAAGTGGTTGCCAAGCTTCCAAAAAACTACAAGTTGCCTGAAATCTCAGCAAACATTTTTTCACCCAATCTTGATGATTCTTTCAGGTAATGATCAGTACACCAAAACCACTTGGCTCACCAAATTTCGTTCTTCTAGGTTAAACCGTTCGTTTGCAGTAACCGTTTTCATTTTTAGGTTTCACTCTGTTTTCTCCTATAAGGATACATGTATTTGGAACTCTAAATCAAACACGGTTTGTGCTAGCTGTTTGATACTTGACACAATAAAGCAGTTTCCAGTTCTATCTCTATGCTTTGTTTGCTGTTGATGTAGCCCTAAGCAGAGACTGGCGAAAATCCCTTTCATGGAAAGTGGTTGCCAAGCTTCCAAAAAACTACAAGTTGCCTGAAATCTCAGCAAACATTTTTTCACCCAATCTTGATGATTCTTTCAGGTAATGATCAGTACACCAAAACCACTTTGCTCACCATATTTCGTTCTTCTAGGTTAAACTATTCGTTTGCAGTAACCGTTTTCATTTTTAGGTTTCACTCTGTTTTCTCCTATAGGGATACATGTATTTGGAACTCTAAATCAAACACGGTTTTTGCTAGCTCTTTGAAACTTGACACAATGAAGCAGTTTCAAGTTCTATCTCTGTGGTTTGTTTGCTGTTGATGCAGCCCTAAGCAGAGACTGGCAAACATCACTTTCATGGAAAGGGGTTGCGAAGCTTCCAAAAAACTACGAGTTGCCTGAAATCTCAGCAAACATTTTTTCACCCAATCTTGATGATTCTTTCAGGTAATGATCAGTACACCAAAACCACTTGGCTCACCAAATTTCGTTCTTCTAGGTTAAACCGTTCGTTTGCAGTAACCGTTTTCATTTTTAGGTTTCACTCTGTTTTCTCCTATAGGGATACATGTATTTTCAACTCTAAATCAAACACAGTTTGTGCTAGCTGTTTGAAACTTGACACAATAAAGCAGTTTCCAGTTCTATCTCTATTGTTTGTTTGCTGTTGATGTAGCCCTAAGCAGAGACTGGCGAAAATCACTTTCATGGAAAGGGGTTGCCAAGCTTCCAAAAAACTACGAGTTTCCTGAAATCTCAGCAAACATTTTTTTCACCCAATCTTGATGATTCTTTCAGGTAATGATCAGTACACCAAAACCATTAGGCTCACCAAATTTCGTTCTTCTAGGTTAAACCGTTCGTTAGCAGTAACCGTTTTCATTTTTAGGTTTCACTCTCTTTTCTCCTATAGGGATACATGTATTTGGAACTCTAAATCAAACAAGGTTTGTGCTAGCTCTTTGAAACTTGACACAATAAAGCAGTTTCAAGTTCTATCTCTATGCTTTGTTTGCTGTTGATGTAGCCCTAAGCAGAGACTGGCGAAAATCACTTTCATGGAAAGGGGTTGCCAAGCTCCCAAAAAACTACGAGTTGGCTGAAATCTCAGCACACATTTTTTCACCCAATCTTGATGATTCTTTCAGGTAATGATCAGTACACCAAAACCACTTGGCTCACCAAATTTCGTTCTTCTAGGTTAAACCGTTCGTTTGCAGTAACCGTTTTCATTTTTAGGTTTCACTCTGTTTTCTCCTATAAGGATACATGTATTTGGAACTCTAAATCAAACACGGTTTGTGCTAGCTGTTTGAAACTTGACACAATAAAGCAGTTTCCAGTTCTATCTCTATGCTTTGTTTGCTGTTGATGTAGCCCTAAGCAGAGACTGGCGAAAATCCCTTTCATGGAAAGTGGTTGCCAAGCTTCCAAAAAACTACAAGTTGCCTGAAATCTCAGCAAACATTTTTTCACCCAATCTTGATGATTCTTTCAGGTAATGATCAGTACACCAAAACCACTTTGCTCACCATATTTCGTTCTTCTAGGTTAAACTATTCGTTTGCAGTAACCGTTTTCATTTTTAGGTTTCACTCTGTTTTCTCCTATAGGGATACATGTATTTGGAACTCTAAATCAAACACGGTTTGTGCTAGCTCTTTGAAACTTGACACAATGAAGCAGTTTCAAGTTCTATCTCTGTGGTTTGTTTGCTGTTGATGCAGCCCTAAGCAGAGACTGGCAAACATCACTTTCATGGAAAGGGGTTGCCAAGCTTCCAAAAAACTACGAGTTGCCTGAAATCTCAGCAAACATTTTTTCACCCAATCTTGATGATTCTTTCAGGTAATGATCAGTACACCAAAACCACTTGGCTCACCAAATTTCGTTCTTCTAGGTTAAACCGTTCGTTTGCAGTAACCGTTTTCATTTTTAGGTTTCACTCTGTTTTCTCCTATACGGATACATGTATTTGGAACTCTAAATCAAACACGGTTTGTGCTAGCTCTTTGAAACTTGACACAATAAAGCAGTTTCCAGTTCTATCTATATGCTTTGTTTGCTGTTGATGTAGCCCTAAGCAGAGACTGGCGAAAATCACTTTCATGGAAAGGGGTTGCCAAGCTTCCAAAAAACTACGAGTTTTTTGAAATCTCAGCAAACATTTTTTCACCCAATCTTGATGATTCTTTCAGGTAATGATCAGTACACCAAAACCACTTGGCTCACCAAATTTCGTTCTTCTAGGTTAAACCGTTCGTTTGCAGTAACCGTTTTCATTTTTAGGTTTCACTCTGTTTTCTCCTATAGGGATACATGTATTTGGAACTCTAAATCAAACACGGTTTGTGCTAGCTCTTTGAAACTTGACACAATAAAGCAGTTTCCACTTCTATCTCGATGCTTTGTTTGCTGTTGATTTAGCCCTAAGCAGAGACGGGTGAAAATCACTTTCATGGAAAGGGGTTGCCAAGCTTCCAAAAAACTACGAGTTGCCTGAAATCTCAGCAAACATTTTTTCACCCAATCTTGATGATTCTTTCAGGTAATGATCAGTACACCAAAACCACTTGGCTCACCAAATTTCGTTCTTCTAGGTTAAACCGTTCGTTTGCAGTAACCGTTTTCATTTTTAGGTTTCACTCTGTTTTCTCCTATACGGATACATGTATTTGGAACTCTAAATCAAACACGGTTTGTGCTAGCTCTTTGAAACTTGACACAATAAAGCAGTTTCCAGTTCTATCTATATGCTTTGTTTGCTGTTGATGTAGCCCTAAGCAGAGACTGGCGAAAATCACTTTCATTGAAAGGGGTTGCCAAGCTTCCAAAAAACTACGAGTTTTTTGAAATCTCAGCAAACATTTTTTCACCCAATCTTGATGATTCTTTCAGGTAATGATCAGTACACCAAAACCACTTGGCTCACCAAATTTCGTTCTTCTAGGTTAAACCGTTCGTTTGCAGTAACCGTTTTCATTTTTAGGTTTCACTGTGTTTTCTCCTATAGGGATACATGTATTTGGAACTCTAAATCAAACACGGTTTGTGCTAGCTCTTTGAAACTTGACACAATAAAGCAGTTTCAAGTTCTATCTCTATGCTTTGTTTGCTGTTGATGTAGCCCTAAGCAATGACTGGCGAAAATCACTTTCATGGAAAGGGGTTGCCAAGCTTCCAAAAAACTACGAGTTGCCTGAAATCTCAGCAAACATTTTTTCAACCAATCTTGATGATTCCTCAGGTAATGATCAGTACACAAAAACCACTTGGCTCACCAAATTTCGTTACTCTAGGTTAAACCGTTCGTTTGCAGTAACCGTTTTCATTTTTAGGTTTCACTCTCTTTTGTCCTATAGGGATACATGTATTTGGAACTCTAAATCAAACACGGTTTGTGCTAGCTCTTTGAAACTTGACACAATAAAGCAGTTTCAAGTTCTATCTCTATGGTTTGTTTGCTGTTGATGTAGCCCTAAGCAGAGACTGGCGAAAATCACTTTCATGGAAAGGGGTTACCAAGCTTCCAAAAAACTACGAGTTGCCTGAAATCTCAGCAAACATTTTTTCACCCAATCTTGATGATTCTTTCAGGTAATGATCAGTACACCAAAACCACTTGGCTCACCAAATTTCGTTCTTCTAGGTTAACCCGTTAGTTTGCAGTAACCGTTTTCATTTTTAGGTTTCACTCTGTTTTCTCCTATAGGGATACATGTATTTGGAACTCTAAATCAAACACGGTTTGTGCTAGCTCTTTGAAACTTCACAAAATAAAGCAGTTTCCAGTTCTATCTCTATGCTTTGTTTGCTGTTGATGTAGCCCTATGCAGAGACTGGCGAAAATCACTTTCATGGAAAGGGGTTACCAAGCTTCCAAAAAACTACGAGTTGCCTGAAATCTCAGCAAACATTTTTTCACCCAATCTTGATGATTCTTTCAGGTAATGATCAGTACACCAAAACCACTTGGCTCACCAAATTTCGTTCTTCTAGGTTAAACCGTTCGTTTGCAGTAACCGTTTTCATTTTTAGGTTTCACTCTGTTTTCTCCTATAAGGATACATATATTTGGAACTCTAAATCAAACACGGTTTGTGCTAGCTCTTTGAAACTTGACAAAATAAAGCAGTTTCCATTTCTATCTCTATGGTTTGTTTGCTGTTGATGTAGCCCTAAGCAGAGACTGGCAAAAATCACTTTCATTGAAAGGGGTTGCGAAGCTTCCAAAAAACTACGAGTTGCCTGAAATCTCAGCAAACATTTTTTCACCCAATCTTGTGATTCTTTCAGGTAATGATCAGTACACCAAAACCACTTGGCTCACCAAATTTCGTTCTTCTAGGTTAAACCATTCGTTTGCAGTAACCGTTTTCATTTTTAGGTTTCACTCTGTTTTCTCCTATAGGGATACATGTATTTGGAACTCTAAATCAAACACGGTTTGTGCTAGCTCTTTGAAACTTGACACAATAAAGCAGTTTCCAGTTCTAACTCTATGCTTTGTTTGCTGTTGATGTAGCCCTAAGCAGAGACTTGCGAAAATCACTTTCATGGAAAGGGGTTGCCAAGCTTCCAAAAAACTACGAGTTGCCTGAAATCTCAGCAAACATTTTTTCACCCAATCTTGATGATTCTTTCAGGTAATGATCAGTACACCAAAACCACTTGGCTCACCAAATTTCCTCCTTTTAGGTTAACCCGTTCGTTTGCAGTAACCGTTTCTATTTTAGGTTTCACTCTTTTTTCTCCTATAGGGATACATGTATTTGGAACTGTAAATCAAACACGGTTTGTGCTAGCTCTTTGAAACTTGACACAAAAAAACAGTTTCCAGTTCTATCTCTATGCTTTGATTGCTGTTGATGAAGCCCTAAGCAGAGACTGACGAAAATCTCATTCATGGAAAGGGGTTGCCAAGCTTCCAAAAAACTACGAGTTGCGTGAAATCTCAGCAAACATTTTTTCACCCAATCTTGATGATTCTTTCAGGTAATGATCAGTACACCAAAACCACTTGGCTCACCAAATTTTGTTCTTCTAGGTTAAACCGTTCGTTTGCAGTAACCGTTTTCATTTTTAGGTTTCACTCTGTTTTCTCCTACAGGGATACATGTATTTGGAACTCTAAATCAAACACGGTTTGTGCTAGCTCTTTGAAACCTGACACAATAAAGCAGTTTGCTGTTCTATCTCTATGTTTTGTTTGCTGTTCATGTAGCCCTAAGCAGAGACTGGCGAAAATCACTTTCATGGAAAGGGGTTGCCAAGCTTCCAAAAAACTACGAGTTGCCTGAAATCTCAGCAAACATTTTTTCACCCAATCTTGATGATTCTTTCAGGTAATGATCAGTACACGAAAACTACTTGGATCACCAAATTTCGTTCTTCTAGGTTAAACCGTTCGTTTGCAGTAACCGTTTTCATTTTTAGGTTTCACTCTGTTTTCTCCTATACGGATACATGTATTTGGAACTCTAAATCAAACACGGTTTGTGCTAGCTCTTTGAAACTTGACACAATAAAGCAGTTTCCAGTTCTATCTATATGCTTTGTTTGCTGTTGATGTAGCCCTAAGCAGAGACTGGCGAAAATCACTTTCATGGAAAGGGGTTGCCAAGCTTCCAAAAAACTACGAGTTTTTTGAAATCTCAGCAAACATTTTTTCACCCAATCTTGATGATTCTTTCAGGTAATGATCAGTACACCAAAACCACTTGGCTCACCAAATTTCGTTCTTCTAGGTTAAACCGTTCGTTTGCAGTAACCGTTTTCATTTTTAGGTTTCACTCTGTTTTCTCCTATAGGGATACATGTATTTGGAACTCTAAATCAAACACGGTTTGTGCTAGCTCTTTGAAACTTGACACAATAAAGCAGTTTCCACTTCTATCTCGATGCTTTGTTTGCTGTTGATTTAGCCCTAAGCAGAGACGGGTGAAAATCACTTTCATGGAAAGGGGTTGCCAAGCTTCCAAAAAACTACGAGTTGCCTGAAATCTCAGCAAACATTTTTTCACCCAATCTTGATGATTCTTTCAGGTAATGATCAGTACACCAAAACCACTTGGCTCACCAAATTTCGTTCTTCTAGGTTAAACCGTTCGTTTGCAGTAACCGTTTTCATTTTTAGGTTTCACTCTGTTTTCTCCTATACGGATACATGTATTTGGAACTCTAAATCAAACACGGTTTGTGCTAGCTCTTTGAAACTTGACACAATAAAGCAGTTTCCAGTTCTATCTCTATGGTTTGTTTGCTGTTGATGTAGCCCTAAGCAGAGACTGGCGAAAATCACTTTCATTGAAAGGGGTTGCCAAGCTTCCAAAAAACTACGAGTTTTTTGAAATCTCAGCAAACATTTTTTCACCCAATCTTGATGATTCTTTCAGGTAATGATCAGTACACCAAAACCACTTGGCTCACCAAATTTCGTTCTTCTAGGTTAAACCGTTCGTTTGCAGTAACCGTTTTCATTTTTAGGTTTCACTCTGTTTTCTCCTATAGGGATACATGTATTTGGAACTCTAAATCAAACACGGTTTGTGCTAGCTCTTTGAAACTTGACACAATAAAGCAGTTTCAAGTTCTATCTCTATGCTTTGTTTGCTGTTGATGTAGCCCTAAGCAATGACGGGCGAAAATCACTTTCATGGAAAGGGGTTGCCAAGCTTCCAAAAAACTACGAGTTGCCTGAAATCTCAGCAAACATTTTTTCAACCAATCTTGATGATTCCTCAGGTAATGATCAGTACACAAAAACCACTTGGCTCACCAAATTTCGTTCCTCTAGGTTAAACCGTTCGTTTGCAGTAACCGTTTTCATTTTTAGGTTTCACTCTCTTTTGTCCTATAGGGATACATGTATTTGGAACTCTAAATCAAACACGGTTTGTGCTAGCTCTTTGAAACTTGACACAATAAAGCAGTTTCCAGTTCTATCTCTATGGTTTCTTTGCTGTTGATTTAGCCCTAAGCAGAGAATGGCGAAAATCCCTTTCATGGAAATGGGTTGCCAAGCTTCCAAAAAACTACGAGTTGCCTGAAATCTCAGCAACCATTTTTCACCCAATCTTGATGATTCTTTCAGGTAATGATCCGTACACCAAAACCACTTGGCTCAACAAATTTCGTTCTTCTAGGTTAAACCATTCGTTTGCAGTAACCGTTTTCATTTTTAGGTTTCACTCTGTTTTCTCCTATAGGGATACATGTATTTGGAAATCTAAATCAAACACGGTTTGTGCTAGCTCTTTGAAACTTGACACAATGAAGCAGTTTCAAGTTCTATCTCTGTGGTTTGTTTGCTGTTGATGCAGCCCTAAGCAGAGACTGGCGAAAATCACTTTCATGGAAAGGGGTTGCCAAGCTTCCAAAAAACTACGAGTTGCCTGAAATCTCAGCAAACATTTTTTCACCCAATCTTGATGATTCTTTCAGGTAATGATCAGTACACCAAAACCACTTGGCTCACCAAATTTCGTTCTTCTACATTAAACCGTTCGTTTGCAGTAACCGTTTTCATTTTTAGGTTTCACTCTCTTTTCTCCTATAGGGATACATGTATTTGGAACTCTAAATCAAACACGGTTTGTGCTAGCTCTTTGAAACTTGACACAATAAAGCAGTTTCCAGTTTTATCTCTATGCTTTTTTTGCTGTTGATGTAGCCCTAAGCAGAGACTGGCAAAAATCACTTTCATGGAAAGGGGTTGCCAAGCTTCCAAAAAACTACGAGTTGCCTGAAATCTCAGCAAACATTTTTTCACCCAATCTTGATGATTCTTTCAGATAATGATCAGTACACCAAAACCACTTGGCTCACCAAATTTCGTACTTCTAGGTTAAACCATTCGTTTGCAGTAACCGTTTTCATTTTTAGGTTTCACTCTGTTTTCTCCTATAGGGATACATGTATTTGGAACTCTAAATCAAACACGGTTTGTGCTAGCTCTTTGAAACTTGACAAAATAAAGAAGTTTCCAGTTCTATCTCTATGCTTTGTTTGCTGTTGATGTAGCCCTATGCAGAGACTGGCGAAAATCACTTTCATGGAAAGGGGTTACCAAGCTTCCAAAAAACTACGAGTTGCCTGAAATCTCAGCAAACATTTTTTCACCCAATCTTGATGATTCTTTCAGGTAATGATCAGTACACCAAAACCACTTGGCTCACCAAATTTCGTTCTTCTAGGTTAAACCGTTCGTTTGCAGTAACCGTTTTCATTTTTAGGTTTCACTCTGTTTTCTCCTATAAGGATACATATATTTGGAACTCTAAATCAAACACGGTTTGTGCTAGCTCTTTGAAACTTGACAAAATAAAGCAGTTTCCAGTTCTATCTCTATGCTTTGTTTGCTGTTGATGTAGCCCTAAGCAGAGACTGGCGAAAATCCCTTTCATGGAAAGTGGTTGCCAAGCTTCCAAAAAACTACAAGTTGCCTGAAATCTCAGCAAACATTTTTTCACCCAATCTTGATGATTCTTTCAGGTAATGATCAGTACACCAAAACCACTTGGCTCAACAAATTTCGTTCTTCTAGGTTAAACCATTGGTTTGCAGTAACCGTTTTCATTTTTAGGTTTCACTCTGTTTTCTCCTATAGGGATACATGTATTTGGAACTCTAAATCAAACACGGTTTGTGCTAGCTCTTTGAAACTTGACACAATAAAGCAGTTTCAAGTTCTATCTCTGTGGTTTGTTTGCTGTTGATTAAGCCCTAAGCAGAGACTGGCAAACATCACTTTCATGGAAAGGGGTTGCCAAGCTTCCAAAAAACTACGAGTTGCCTGAAATCTCAGCAAACATTTTTTCACCCAATCTTGATGATTCTTTCAGGTAATGATCAGTACACCAAAACCACTTGGCTCACCAAATTTCGTTTTTCTAGGTTAAACCGTTCGTTTGCAGTAACCGTTTTCATTTTTAGGTTTCACTCTGTTTTCTCCTATAGGGATACATGTATTGGGAACTGTAAATCAAACACGGTTTGTGCTAGCTCTTTGAAACTTGACAAAATAAAGCAGTTTCCAGTTCTATCTCTATGCTTTGTTTGCTGTTGATGTAGCCCTAAGCAGAGACTGGCGAAAATCACTTTCATGGAAAGGGGTTGCCAAGCTTCCAAAAAACTACGAGTTGCCTGAAATCTCAGCAAACATTTTTTCACCCAATCTTGATGATTCTTTCAGTTAATGATCAGTACACCAAAACCACTTGGCTCACCAAATTTCGTTCTTCTAGGTTAAACCGTTCGTTTGCAGTAACCGTTTTCATTTTCAGGTTTCACTCTGTTTTCTCCTATAGGGATACATGTATTTGGAACTCTAAATCAAACACGGTTTGTGATACCTCTTTGAATCTTGACACAATAAAGCAGTTTTAAGTTCTATCTCTATGCCTGGTTTGCTGTTGATGTAGCCCTAAGCAGAGACTGGCGAAAATCACTTTCATGGAAAGGGGTTGCCAAGCTTCCAAAAAATTACGAGTTGCCTGAAATCTCAGCAAACATTTTTTCACCCAATCTTGATGATTCTTTCAGGTAATGATCAGTACACGAAAACTACTTGGATCACCAAATTTCGTTCTTCTAGGTTAAACCGTTCGTTTGCAGTAACCGTTTTCATTTTTAGGTTTCACTCTGTTTTCTCCTATACGGATACATGTATTTGGAACTCTAAATCAAACACGGTTTGTGCTAGCTCTTTGAAACTTGACACAATAAAGCAGTTTCCAGTTCTATCTATATGCTTTGTTTGCTGTTGATGTAGCCCTAAGCAGAGACTGGCGAAAATCACTTTCATGGAAAGGGGTTGCCAAGCTTCCAAAAAACTACGAGTTCCCTGAAATCTCAGCAAACATTTTTTCACCCAATCTTGATGATTCTTTCAGGTAATGATCAGTACACCAAAACCACTTGGCTCACCAAATTTCGTTCTTCTAAGTTAAACCGTTCGTTTGCAGTAACCGTATTCATTTTTAGGTTTCACTCTGTTTTCTCCTATAGGGATACATGTATTTGGAACTCTAAATCAAACACGGTTTGTGCTAGCTCTTTGAAACTTGACAAAATAAAGCAGTTTCCAGTTCTATCTCTATGCTTTGTTTGCTGTTGATGTAGCCCTAAGCAGAGACTGGCGAAAATCCCTTTCATGGAAAGGGGTTGCCAAGCTTCCAAAAAACTACGAGTTGCCTGAAATCTCAGCAAACATTTTTTCACCCAATCTTGATGATTCTTTCAGGTAATGATCAGTACACCAAAACCACATGGCTCACCAAATTTCGTTCTTCTAGGTTAAACCGTTCGTTTGCAGTAACCATTTTGATTTTTAGGTTTCACTCTGTTTTCTCCTATAGGGATACATGTATTTGGAACTCTAAATCAAACACGGTTTGTGCTAGCTGTTTGAAACTTCACACAATAAAGAAGTTTCCAGTTCTATCTCTATGCTTTGTTTGCTGTTGATGTAGCCCTAAGCAGAGACTGGCGAAAATCACTTTCATGGAAAGGAGTTGCCAAGCTTCCAAAAAACTACGAGTTGCCTGAAATCTCAGCAAACATTTTTTCACCCAATCTTGATGATTCTTTCAGGTAATGACCAGTACACCAAAACCACTTGGCTCACCAAATTTTGTTCTTCTACATTAAATCGTTCGTTTGCAGTAACCGTTTTCATTTTTAGGTTTCACTCTGTTTTCTCCTATAGGGATACATGTATTTGGAACTCTAAATCAAACACGGTTTGTGCTACCTCTTTGAATCTTGACACAATAAAGCAGTTTCAAGTTCTATCTCTATGCTTGGTTTGCTGTTGATGTAGCCCTAAGCAGAGACTGGCGAAAATCACTTTCATGGAAAGGGGTTGCCAAGCTTCCAAAAAACTACGAGTTGCCTGAAATCTCAGCAAATATTTTTTCACCCAATCTTGATGATTCTTTCAGATAATGATCAGTACACGAAAACCAGTTGGCTCACCAAATTTCGTTCTTCTAGGTTAAACCGTTCGTTTGCAGTAACCGTTTTCATTTTTAGGTTTCACTCTGTTTTCTCCTATAGGGATACATGTATTTGGAACTCTAAATCAAACACGGTTTGTGCTAGCTCTTTGAAACTTGACACAATAAAGCAGTTTCCAGTTCCATCTCTGTGAATTGTTTGCTGTTGATGCAGCCCTAAGCAGAGACTGACAAACATCACTTTCATGGAAAGGGGTTGCCAAGCTTCCAAAAATCTACGAGTTGCCTGAAATCTCAGCAAACATTTTTTCACCCAATCTTGATGATTCTTTCAGGTAATGATCAGTACACCAAAACCACTTGGCTCACCAAATTTCGTTCTTCTAGGTTAAACCGTTCGTTTGCAGTAACCGTTTTCATTTTTAGGTTTCACTCTGTTTTCTCCTATAGGGATACATGTATTTGGAACTCTAAATCAAACACGGTTTGTGCTAGCTCTTTGAAACTTGACAAAATAAAGCAGTTTCCAGTTCTATCTCTATGCTTTGTTTGCTGTTGATGTAGCCCTAAGCAGAGACTGGCGAAAATCCCTTTCATGGAAAGGGGTTGCCAAGCTTCCAAAAAACAACGAGTTGCCTGAAATCTCAGCAAACATTTTTTCACCCAATCTTGATGATTATTTCAGGTAACGATCAGTACACCAAAACCACTTGGCTCACCAAATTTCGTTCTTCTAGGTTAAACCGTTCGTTTGCAGTAACCGTTTTCATTTTTAGGTTTCACTCTCTTTTCTCCTATGGGGATACATGTATTTGTAACTCTAAATCAAACACGGTTTGTGCTAGCTCCTGGAAACTTCACACAATAAAGCAGTTTCCAGTTCTATCTCTATGCTTTGTTTGCTGTTGATGTAGCCCCAAGCAGAGACTGGCGAAAATCCCTTTCATGGAAAGTGGTTGCCAAGCTTCCAAAAAACTACGAGTTGCCTGAAATCTCAGCAAACATTTTTTTACCCAATCTTGATGATTCTTTCAGGTAATGATCAGTACACCAAAACCACTTGGCTCACCAAATTTTGTTCTTTTACATTAAACCGTTCGTTTGCAGTAACCGTTTTCATTTTTAGGTTTCACTCTGTTTTCTACTATAGGGATACATGTATTTGGAACTCTAAATCAAACATGGTTTGTGCTAGCTCTTTGAAACCTGACACAATAAAGCAGTTTCCAGTTTTATCTCTATGCTTTGTTTTCTGTTGATGTAGCCCTAAGCAGAGACTGGCAAAAATCACTTTCATGAAAAGGGGTTGCCAAGCTTCCAAAAAACTACGAGTTGCCTGAAATCTCAGCAAACATTTTTTCACCCAATCTTGATGATTCTTTCAGATAATGATCAGTACACCAAAACCACTTGGCTCACCAAATTTCGTTCTTCTAGGTTAAACCCTTCGTTTGCAGTAACCGTTTTCATTTTTAGGTTTCACTCTGTTTTCTCCTATAGGGATACATGTATTTGGAACTCTAAATCAAACACGGTTTGTGCTAGCTCTTTGAAACTTGACACAATAAAGCATTTTCAAATTCTATCTCTATGCTTTGTTTGCTGTTGATGTAGCCCTAAGCTGAGACTGGCATAAAACACGATCATGGAAAGGGGTTGCCAAGCTTCTAAAAAACTACGAGTTGCCTGATATCTCAGCAAACATTTTTTCACCCAATCTTGATGATTCTTTCAGGTAATGATCAGTACACCAAAACCACTTGGCTCACCAAATTTCGTTCTTCTAGGTTAAACCGTTCGTTTGCAGTAACCGTTTTCATTTTTAGCTTTCACTCTGTTTTCTCCTATAGGGATACATGTATTTGGAACTCTAAATCAAAAACGGTTTCTGCTAGCTCTTTGAAAATTGACACAATAAAGCAGTTTCAAGTTCTATCTCTATGCTTTGTTTGCTCTTGAAGTAGCCCTAAGCAGAGACTGGCGAAAATCACTTTCATAGAAAGGGGTTGCCAAGCTTCCAAAAAACTACGAGTTGCCTGAAATCTCAGCAAACATTTTTTCACCCAATCTTGATGATTCTTTCAGGTAATGATCAGTACACCAAAACCACTTGGCTCACCAAATTTCGTTCTTCTAGGTTAAACCGTTCGTTTGCAGTAACTGTTTTCATTTTTAGGTTTCACTCTCTTTTCTCTTATAGGGATACATGTATTTGGAACTCTAAATCAAACACGGTTTGTGCTAGCTCTTTGAAACTTGACACAATAAAGCAGTTTCAAGTTCTATCTCTATGCTTTGTTTGCTGTTGATGTAGCCCTAAGCAGAGACTGGCGAAAATCCCTTTCATAGAAAGGGGTTGCCAAGCTTTCAAAAAACTACGAGTTGCCTGAAATCTCAGCAAACATTTCTTCACACAATCTTGATGATTCTTTCAGGTAATGATCAGTACACCAAAACCACTTGGCTCACCAAATTTTGTTCTTCTACATTAAACCGTTCGTTTGCAGTAACCGTTTTCATTTTTAGGTTTCACTCTGTTTTCTCCTATAGGGATACATATATTTGGAACTCTAAATCAAACACGGTTTGTGCTAGCTCTTTGAAACTTGACACAATAAAGCAGTCTCAAGTTCTATCTCTATGCTTTGTTTGCTGTTGATGCAGCCCTAAGCAGAGACTGGCGAAAATCACTTTCATGGAAAGGGGTTGCCAAGCTTCCAAAAAACTACGAGTTGCCTGAAATCTCAGCAAACATTTTTTCACCCAATCTTGATGACTCTTTCAGGTAATGATCAGTACACCAAAACCACTTGGCTCACCAAATTTTGTTCTTTTACATTAAACCGTTCGTTTGCAGTAACCGTTTTCATTTTTAGGTTTCACTCTCTTTTCTCCTATAGGGATACATGTATTTGGAACTCTAAATCAAACACGGTTTGTGCTAGCTCTTTGAAACTTGACACAATAAAGCAGTTTCCAGTTCTATCTCTATGCTCTGTTTGCTGTTGATGTAGCCCTAAGCAGAGACTGGCGAAAATCACATTCATGGAAAGGGGTTGCCAAGCTTCCAAAAAAATACGAGTTGCCTGAAATCTCAGCAAACATTTTTTCACCAAATCTTGATGATTCTTTCAGGTAATGATCAGTACACCAAAACCACTTGGCTCACCAAATTTCGTTCTTCTAGGTTAAACCGTTCGTTTGCAGTAACCGTTTTCATTTTTAGGTTTCACTCAGTTTTCTCCTATAGGGATACATGTATTTGGAACTCTAAATAAAACACGGTTTGTGCTAGCTCTTTGAAACTTGAAACAATAAAGCATTTTCAAATTCTATCTCTATGCTTTGTTTGCTGTTGATGTAGCCCTAAGCTGAGACTGTCATAAAACACTATCATGGAAAGGGGTTGCCAAGCTTCCAAAAAACTACGAGTTGCCTGAAATCTTGGCAAACATTTTTTCACCCAATCTTGATGATTCTTTCAGGTAACGATCAGTACACCAAAACCACTTGGCTCACCAAATTTCGTTCTTCTAGGTTAAACCGTTCGTTTGCAGTAACCGTTTTCATTTTTAGGTTTCACTCTGTTTTCTCCTATAGAGATACATGTATTTGGAACTCTAAATCAAACACGGTTTGTGCTAGCTCTTTGAAACTTGAAATAATAAAGCAGTTTCCAGTTCTATCTCTATGGTTTGTTTGCTGTTGATGTAGCCCTAAGCAGAGACTGGCGAAAATCCCTTTCATGGAAAGTGGTTGCCAAGCTTCCAAAAAACTACGAGTTGCCTGAAATCTTGGCAAACATTTTTTCACCCAATCTTGATGATTCTTTCAGGTAATGATCAGTACACCAAAACCACTTGGCTCACCAAATTTCGTTCTTTTACATTAAACCGTTCGTTTGCAGTAACCGTTTTCATTTTTAGGTTTCACTCTGTTTTCTCCTATAGGGATACATGTATTTGGAACTCTAAATCAAACATGGTTTGTGCTAGCTCTTTGAAACCTGAAACAATAAAGCAGTTTCCAGTTTTATCTCTATGCTTTGTTTTCTGTTGATGTAGCCCTAAGCAGAGACTGGCAAAAATCACTTTCATGAAAAGGGTTTGCCAAGCTTCCAAAAAACTACGAGGTGCCTGAAATCTCAGCAAACATTTTTTCACCCAATCTTGATGATTCTTTCAGATAATGATCAGTACACCTAAACCACTTGGCTCAATAAATTTCGTTCTTCTAGGTTAAACCCTTCATTTGCAGTAACCGTTTTCATTTTTAGGTTTCACTCTGTTTTCTCCTATAGGGATACATGTATTTGGAACTCTAAATCAAACACGGTTTGTGCTAGCTCTTTGAAACTTGACACAATACAGAAGTTTCCAGTTCTATCTTCATGCTTTGTTTGTTGTTGATGTAGCCCTAAGCAGAGACTGGCGAAAATCACTTTCATGGAAAGGGGTTGCCAAGCTTCCAAAAAACTACGAGTTGCCTGAAATCTCAGCAAACATTTTTTCACCCAATCTTGATGATTCTTTCAGGTAATGATCAGTACGCCAAAACCACTTGGCTCACCAAATTTCGTTCTTCTAGGTTAAACCGTTCGTTTGCAGTAACCGTTTTCAATTTTAGTTTCATTCTGTTTTCTCCTATAGGGATACATGTATTTGGAACTCTAATTCAAACACAGTTTGTGCTAGCTCTTTGAAACTTGACACAATAAAGCAGTTTCAAGTTCTATCTCTATGCTTTGTTTGCTGTTGATGTAGCCCTAAGCAGAGACTGGCGAAAATCACATTCATGGAAAGGGGTTGCCAAGCTTCCAAAAAACTACGAGTTGCCTGAAATCTCAGCAAACATTTTTTCACCCAATCTTGATGATTCTTTCAGGTAATGATCAGTACACCAAAACCACTTAGCTCACCAAATTTCGTTCTTCTAGGTTAAACCGTTCGTTTGCAGAAACCGTTTTCATTTTTAGGTTTCACTCTGTTTTCTCCTATAGGGATACATGTTTTTGGAACTCTAAATAAAACACGGTTTGTGCTAGCTCTTTGAAACTTGACACAATAAAGCAGTTTCAAATTCTATCTCTATGGTTTGTTTGCTGTTGATGTAGCCCTAAGCAGAGACTGGCATAAAACACTTTCATGGAAAGGGGTTGCCAAGCTTCCAAAAAACTACGAGTTGCCTGAAATCTCAGCAAATATTTTTTCACCCAATCTTGATGATTCTTTCACGTAATGATCAGTACACCAAAAAAACTTGATTCACCAAATTTCGTTCTTCTAGGTTAAACCGTTCGTTTGCAGTAACCTTTTTCATTTTTAGCTTTCACTCTGTTTTCTCCTATAGGGATACATGTATTTGGAACTCTAAATCAAACACGGTTTGTGCTAGCTCTTTGAAACTTGACACAATAAAGCAGTTTCAAGTTCTAACTATAAGCTTTGTTTGCTCTTGATGTAGCCCTAAGCAGAGACTGGCGAAAATCACTTTCATGGAAAGGGGTTGCCAAGCTTCCAAAAAACTACGAGTTGCCTGAAATCTCAGCAAACATTTTTTCACCCAATCTTGATGATTCTTTCAGGTAATGATCAGTACACCAAAACCACTTGGCTCACCAAATTTCGTTCTTCTAGGTTAAACCGTTCGTTTGCAGTAACCGTTTTCATTTTTAGGTTTCACTCTCTTTTCTCTTATAGGGATACATGTATTTGGAACTCTAAATCAAACACGGTTTGTCCTAGCTCTTTGAAACTTGACACAATAAAGCAGTTTCAAGTTCTATCTCTATGCTTTGTTTGCCTGTTGATGTAGCCCTAAGCAGAGACTGGCGAAAATCCCTTTCATGGAAAGGGGTTGCCAAGCTTTCAAAAAACTACGAGTTGCCTGAAATCTCAGCAAACATTTCTTCACCCAATCTTGATGATTCTTTCAGGTAATGATCAGTACACCAAAACCACTTGGCTCACCAAATTTTGTTCTTCTACATTAAACCGTTCGTTTGCCGTAACCGTTTTCATTTTTAGGTTTCACTCTGTTTTCTCCTATAGGGATACATGTATTTGGAACTCGAAATCAAACACGGTTTGTGCTAGCTCTTTGAAACTTGACACAATAAAGCAGTCTCAAGTTCTATCTCTATGCTTTGTTTGCTGTTGATGCAGCCCTAAGCAGAGACTGGCGAAAATCACTTTCATGGAAAGGGGTTGCCAAGCTTCCAAAAAACTACGAGTTGCCTGAAATCTCAGCAAACATTTTTTCACCCAATCTTGATGATTCTTTCAGGTAATGATCAGTACACCAAAACCACTTGGCTCACCAAATTTTGTTCTTTTACATTAAACCGTTCGTTTGCAGTAACCGTTTTCATTTTTAGGTTTCACTCTCTTTTCTCCTATAGGGATACATGTATTTGGAACTCTAAATCAAACACGGTTTGTTCTAGCTCTTTGAAACTTGACACAATAAAGCAGTTTCAAGTTCTATCTCTATGCTTTGTTTGCTGTTGATGTAGCCCTAAGCAGAGACTGGCGAAAATCACATTAATGGAAAGGGGTCGCCAAGCTTCCAAAAAAATACGAGTTGCCTGAAATCTCAGCAAACATTTTTTCACCAAATCTTGATGATTCTTTCAGGTAATGATCAGTACACCAAAACCACTTGGCTCACCAAATTTCGTTCTTCTATGTTAAACCGTTCGTTTGCAGTAACCGTTTTCATTTTTAGGTTTCACTCTGTTTTCTCCTATAGGGATACATGTATTTGGAACTCTAAATAAAACACGGTTTGTGCTAGCTCTTTGAAACTAGACACAATAAAGCATTTTCAAATTCTATCTCTATGGATTGTTTGCTGTTGATGTAGCCCTAAGCAGAGACTGGCATAAAACACTATCATGGAAAGAGGTTGCCAAGCTTCCAAAAAACTACGAGTTGCCTGAAATCTCAGCAAACATTTTTTCACCCAATCTTGATGATTCTTTCAGGTAATGATCAGTACACCAAAACCACTTGATTCACCAAATTTCATTCTTCTAGGTTAAACCGTTCGTTTGCAGTAACCGTTTTCATTTTTAGGTTTCACTCTGTTTTCTCCTATAGGGAAACATGTATTTGGAACTCTAAATCAAACACGGTTTGTGCTAGCTCTTTGAAACCTGACACAATAAAGCAGTCTCAAGTTCTATCTCTATGCTTTGTTTGCTGTTGATGCAGCCCTAAGCAGAGACTGGCGAAAATCACTTTCATGGAAAGGGGTTGCCAAGCTTCCAAAAAACTACGAGTTGCCTGAAATCTCAGCAAACATTTTTTCACCCAATCTAGATGATTCTTTCAGGTAATGATCAGTACACCAAAACCACTTGGCTCACCAAATTTCGTTCGTCGAGGTTAAACGGTTCGTTTGCAGTAACCGTTTTCATTTTTAGGTTTCACTCTGTTTTCTCCTATAGGGATACATGTATTTTGAACTCTATATCAAACACAGTTTGTGCTAGCTGTTTGAAACTTGACACAATAAAGAAGTTTCAAGTTCTATCTCTATGCTTTGTTTGCTGTTGATGTAGCCCTAAGCAGAGACTGGCGAAAATCACTTTCATGGAAAGGGGTTGCCTACTTCCAAAAAACTACGAGTTGCCTGAAATCTCAGCAAACATTTTTTCACCCAATCTTGATGATTCTTTCAGGTAATGATCAGTACACCAAAACCACTTGGCTTACCAAATTTCGTTCTTCTAGGTTAAACCGTTCGTTTGCAGTAACCGTTTTCATTTTTAGGTTTCACTCTGTTTTCTCCTATAGGGATACATGTATTTGGAACTCTAAATCAAACACGGTTAGTGCTAGCTCTTTGAAACTTGACACAATAAAGCAGTTTCAAGTTCTATCTCTATGCTTTGTTTGCTGTTGATGTAGCCCTAAGCAGAGTCTTGCGAAAATCACTTTCAGGGAAAGGGGTTGCCAAGCTTCCAAAAAACTACGAGTTGCCTGAAATCTCACAAACATTTTTTCACCCAATCTTGATGATTCTTTCAGGTAATGATCAGTACACCAAAACCACTTGGCTCACCAAATTTTGTTCTTCTAGGTTAAACCGTTCTTTTGCAGTAACCATTTTCATTTTTAGGTTTCACTCTGTTTTCTCCTATAGGGATACATGTATTTGGAACTCTAAATCAAACACGGTTTGTGCTAGCTCTTTGAAACTTGACACAATAAAGCGGGTTCAAGTTCTATCTCTATGCTTTGTTTGCTGTTGATGCAGCCCTAAGCAGAGACTGGCGAAAATCACTTTCATGGAAAGGGGTTGCCAAGCTTCCAAAAAACTACGAGTTGCCTGAAATCTCAGCAAACATTTTTTCTCCCAATCTTGATGATTCTTTCAGGTAATGATCAGTACACCAAAACCACTTGGGTCACCAAATTTCGTTCTTCTAGGTTAAACCGTTCGTTTGCAGTAACCGTTTTCATTTTTAGGTTTCCCTCTGTTTTCTCCTATACGGATACAATTATTTGGAACACTAAATCAAACACGGTTTGTGCTAGCTTTTTGAAACTTGACACAATAAAGCATTTTCAAGTTCTATCTCTATGGATTGTTTGCTATTGATGTAGCCCTAAGCAGAGACTGGTGAAAATCACTTTCATTGAAAGGGGTTGCCAAGCTTCCAAAAAACTACGAGTTTCCTGAAATCTCAGCAAACATTTTTTCACCCAATCTTGATGATTCTTTCAGGTAATGATCAGTACACCAAAACGACTTGGCTCACCAAATTTCGTTCTTCTAGGTTAAACCGTTCGTTTGCAGTAACCGTTTTAATTTTTAGGTTTCACTCTGTTGTCTTTTATAGGGATACATGTATTTGGAACTCTAAAACAAACACCGTTTGTGCTAGCTCTTGGAAACTTGACACAATAAAGCAGTTTCAAGTTCTATCTCTATGCTTTGTTCGCTGTTGATGTAGCCCTAAGCAGAGACTGGCGAAAATAACTTTTATGGAAAGGGGTTGCCAACTTCCAAAAAACTACGAGTTGCCTGATATCTCAGCAAACATTTTTTCACCCAATCTTGATGATTCTTTCAGGTAATGATCAGTACACCAAAACAACTTGGCTTACCAAATTTCGTTCTTCTAGGTTAAACCGTTCCTTTGCAGTAACCGTTTTCATTTTTAGGTTTCACTCTGTTTTCTCCTAAAGGGATACATATATTTGGAACTCTAAATCAAACACAGTTTGTGCTAGCTCTTTGAAACTTGACACAATAAAGCAGTTTCAAGTTCTATCTCTATGCTTTGTTTGCTGTTGATGTAGCTCTAAGCAGAGTCTTGCGAAAATCACTTTCAGGGAAAGGGGTTGCCAAGCTTCCAAAAAACTACGAGTTGCCTGAAATCTCAGCAAACATTTTTTCACCCAATCTTGATGATTCTTTCAGGTAATGATCAGTACACCAAAACCACTTGGCTCACCAAATTTCGCTCTTCTAGGTTAAACCGTTCGTTTGCAGTAACCGTTTTCATTTTGAGGTTTCACTTTGTTTTCTCCTATAGGGATACATGTATTTGGAACTCTAAATCAAACACGGTTTGTGCTAGCTCTTTGAAACTTGACACAATAAAGCAGTTTCAAGTTCTATCTCTATGCTTTGTTCGCTGTTGATGTAGCCCTAAGCAGAGACTGGCGAAAATAACTTTTATGGAAAGGGGTTGCCAACTTCCAAAAAACTACGAGTTGCCTGATATCTCAGCAAACATTTTTTCACCCAATCTTGATGATTCTTTCAGGTAATTATCAGTTCACCAAAACCACTTGGCTCACCAAATTTCGTTCTTCTAGGTTAAACCGTTCGTTTGCAGTAACCGTTTTCATTTTTTAGGTTTCACTCTGTTTTCTCCTATAGGGATACATGTATTTGGAACTCTAAATCAAACACGGTTGTGCTAGCTCTTTGAAACTTGACACAATAAAGAAGTTTCCAGTTCTATCTCTATGGTTTGTTTGCTGTTGATGTAGCCCTAAGCAGAGACTGGCGAAAATCACTTTCATGGTAAGGGGTTGCCAAGCTTCCAAAAAACTACGAGTTGCCTGAAATCTCAGCAAACATTTTTTCACCCAATCTTGATGATTCTTTCAGGTAATGATCAGTACACCAAAACCACTTGGCTCACCAAATTTCGTTCTTCTAGGTTAAACCGTTCGTTTGCATTAACCGTTTGCATTTCCAGGTTTCACTCTGTTTTCTCCTATAGGGATACATGCATTTGGAACTCTAAATCAAACACGGTTTGTGCTAGCTCTTTGAAACTTGACACAATAAAGCAGTTTCAAGTTCTTTCTCTATGCTTTGTTTGCTGTTGATGCAGCCCTAAGCAGAGACTGGCGAAAATCACTTTCATGGAAAGGGGTTGCCAAGCTTCCAATAAACAACGAGTTTCCTGAAATCTTAGCAAACATTTTTTCACCCAATCTTGATGATTCTTTCAGGTAATGATCAGTTCACCAAAACCACTTGGCTCACCAAATTTCGTTCTTCTAGGTTAAACCGTTCGTTTGCAGTAACCGTTTTCATTTTTAGGTTTCAATCTCTTTTCTTCTATAGGGATACATGTATTTGGAACTCTAAATCAAACACGGTTTGAGCTAGCTCTTTGAAACTTGACACAATAAAGCAGTATCAAGTTCTATCTCTATGATTTGTTTGCTGTTGATGTAGCCCTAAGCAGAGACTGGCGAAAATCACTCTCAAAGAAAGGGGTTGCCAAGCTTCCAAAAAACTACGAGTTTCCTGAAATCTCAGCAAACATTTTTTCACCCAATCTTAATGATACTTTCAGATAATGATCAGTACACCAAAACCACTTGGCTCACCAAATTTCGTTCTTCTAGGTTAAAACCGTTCGTTTGCAGTAACCGTTTAAATTTTTAGGTTTCACTCTGTTGTCTCCTATAGGGATACATGTATTTGGAAATCTAAATCAAACACGGTTTGTGCTAGCTCTTTGAAACTTGACACAATAAAGCAGTTTCAAGTTCTATCTATAAGCTTTGTTTGCTCTTGATGTAGCCCTAAGCAGAGACTGGCGAAAATCACTTTCATGGAAAGGGGTTGCCAAGCTTCCAAAAAACTACGAGTTGCCTGAAATCTCAGCAAACATTTTTTCACCCAATCTTGATGATTCTTTCAGGTAATGATCAGTACACCAAAACCACTTGGCTCACCAAATTTCGTTCTTCTAGGTTAAACCGTTCGTTTGCAGTAACCGTTTTCATTTTTAGGTTTCACTCTCTTTTCTCTTATAGGGATACATGTATTTGGAACTCTAAATCAAACACGGTTTGTCCTAGCTCTTTGAAACTTGACACAATAAAGCAGTTTCAAGTTCTATCTCTATGCTTTGTTTGCTGTTGATGTAGCCCTAAGCAGAGACTGGCGAAAATCCCTTTCATGGAAAGGGTTGCCAAGCTTTCAAAAAAACTACGAGTTGCCTGAAATCTCAGCAAACATTTCTTCACCCAATCTTGATGATTCTTTCAGGTAATGATCAGTACACCAAAACCACTTGGCTCACCAAATTTTGTTCTTCTACATTAAAACCGTTCATTTGCCGTAACCGTTTTCATTTTTAGGTTTCACTCTGTTTTCTCCTATAGGGATACATGTATTTGGAACTCGAAATCAAACACGGTTTGTGCTAGCTCTTTGAAACTTGACACAATAAAGCAGTCTCAAGTTCTATCTCTATGCTTTGTTTGCTGTTGATGCAGCCCTAAGCAGAGACTGGCGAAAATCACTTTCATGGAAAGGGGTTGCCAAGCTTCCAAAAAACTACGAGTTGCCTGAAATCTCAGCAAACATTTTTTCACCCAATCTTGATGATTCTTTCAGGTAATGATCAGTACACCAAAACCACTTGGCTCACCAAATTTTGTTCTTTTACATTAAAACCGTTCGTTTGCAGTAACCGTTTTCATTTTTAGGTTTCACTCTCTTTTCTCCTATAGGGATACATGTATTTGGAACTCTAAATCAAACACGGTTTGTTCTAGCTCTTTGAAACTTGACACAATAAAGCAGTTTCAAGTTCTATCTCTATGCTTTGTTTGCTGTTGATGTAGCCCTAAGCAGAGACTGGCGAAAATCACATTAATGGAAAGGGGTCGCCAAGCTTCCAAAAAAATACGAGTTGCCTGAAATCTCAGCAAACATTTTTTCACCAAATCTTGATGATTCTTTCAGGTAATGATCAGTACACCAAAACCACTTGGCTCACCAAATTTCGTTCTTCTATGTTAAACCGTTCGTTTGCAGTAACCGTTTTCATTTTTAGGTTTCACTCTGTTTTCCTCCTATAGGGATACATGTATTTGGAACTCTAAATAAAACACGGTTTGTGCTAGCTCTTTGAAACTAGACACAATAAAGCATTTTCAAATTCTATCTCTATGGATTGTTTGCTGTTGATGTAGCCCTAAGCAGAGACTGGCATAAAACACTATCATGGAAAGGGGTTGCCAAGCTTCCAAAAAACTACGAGTTGCCTGAAATCTCAGCAAACATTTTTTTCACCCAATCTTGATGATTCTTTCAGGTAATGATCAGTACACCAAAACCACTTGATTCACCAAATTTCATTCTTCTAGGTTAAAACCGTTCGTTTGCAGTAACCTATTCATTTTTAGCTTTCACTCTCTTTTCTCCTATAGGGATACATGTATTTGGAACTCTAAAATCAAACACGGTTTGTGCTAGCTCTTTGAAACTTGACACAATAAAGCAGTTTCAAGTTCTATCTCTATGATTTGTTTGCTGTTGATGTAGCCCTAAGCAGAGACTGGCGAAAATCACATTAATGGAAAGGGGTTGCCAAGCTTCCAAAAAAATACGAGTTGCCTGAAATCTCAGCAAACATTTTTTCACCAAATCTTGATGATTCTTTCAGGTAATGATCAGTACACCAAAACCACTTGGCTCACCAAATTTCGTTCTTCTAGGTTAAACCGTTCGTTTGCAGTAACCGTTTTCATTTTTAGGTTTCACTCTGTTTTCTCCTATAGGGATACATGTATTTGGAACTCTAAATAAAACACGGTTTGTGCTAGCTCTTTGAAACTTGACACAATAAAGCATTTTCAAATTCTATCTCTATGGTTTGTTTGCTGTTGATGTAGCCCTAAGCAGAGACTGGCATAAAACACTATCATGGAAAGGGGTTGCCAAGCTTCCAAAAAACTACGAGTTGCCTGAAATCTCAGCAAACATTTTTTCACCCAATCTTGATGATTCTTTCAGGTAATGATCAGTACACCAAAACCACTTGATTCACCAAATTTCATTCTTCTAGGTTAAACCGTTCGTTTGCAGTAACCGTTTTCATTTTTAGGTTTCACTCTGTTTTCTCCTATAGGGAAACATGTATTTGGAACTCTAAATCAAACACTGTTTGTGCTAGCTCTTTGAAACCTGACACAATAAAGCAGTCTCAAGTTCTATCTCTATGCTTTGTTTGCTGTTGATGCAGCCCTAAGCAGAGACTGGCGAAAATCACTTTCATGGATAGGGGTTGCCAAGCTTCCAAAAAACTACGAGTTGCCTGAAATCTCAGCAAACATTTTTTCACCCAATCTAGATGATTCTTTCAGGTAATGATCAGTACACCAAAACCACTTGGCTCACCAAATTTCGTTCGTCGAGGTTAAACGGTTCGTTTGCAGTAACCGTTTTCATTTTTAGGTTTCACTCTGTTTTCTCCTATAGGGATACATGTATTTTGAACTCTATATCAAACACAGTTTGTGCTAGCTGTTTGAAACTTGACACAATAAAGAAGTTTCAAGTTCTATCTCTATGCTTTGTTTGCTGTTGATGTAGCCCTAAGCAGAGACTGGCGAAAATCACTTTCATGGAAAGGGGTTGCCTACTTCCAAAAAACTACGAGTTGCCTGAAATCTCAGCAAACATTTTTTCACCCAATCTTGATGATTCTTTCAGGTAATGATCAGTACACCAAAACCACTTGGCTTACCAAATTTCGTTCTTCTAGGTTAAACCGTTCGTTTGCAGTAACCGTTTTCATTTTTAGGTTTCACTCTGTTTTCTCCTATAGGGATACATGTATTTGGAACTCTAAATCAAACACGGTTAGTGCTAGCTCTTTGAAACTTGACACAATAAAGCAGTTTCAAGTTCTATCTCTATGCTTTGTTTGCTGTTGATGTAGCCCTAAGCAGAGTCTTGCGAAAATCACTTTCAGGGAAAGGGGTTGCCAAGCTTCCAAAAACTACGAGTTGCCTGAAATCTCACAAACATTTTTTCACCCAATCTTGATGATTCTTTCAGGTAATGATCAGTACACCAAAACCACTTGGCTCACCAAATTTTGTTCTTCTAGGTTAAACCGTTCTTTTGCAGTAACCATTTTCATTTTTAGGTTTCACTCTGTTTTCTCCTATAGGGATACATGTATTTGGAACTCTAAATCAAACACGGTTTGTGCTAGCTCTTTGAAACTTGACACAATAAAGCGGGTTCAAGTTCTATCTCTATGCTTTGTTTGCTGTTGATGCAGCCCTAAGCAGAGACTGGCGAAAATCACTTTCATGGAAAGGGGTTGCCAAGCTTCCAAAAAACTACGAGTTGCCTGAAATCTCAGCAAACATTTTTTCTCCCAATCTTGATGATTCTTTCAGGTAATGATCAGTACACCAAAACCACTTGGGTCACCAAATTTCGTTCTTCTAGGTTAAACCGTTCGATTGCAGTAACCGTTTTCATTTTTAGGTTTCCCTCTGTTTTCTCCTATACGGATACAATTATTTGGAACTCTAAATCAAACACGGTTTGTGCTAGCTTTTTGAAACTTGACACAATAAAGCATTTTCAAGTTCTATCTCTATGGATTGTTTGCTATTGATGTAGCCCTAAGCAGAGACTGGTGAAAATCACTTTCATTGAAAGGGGTTGCCAAGCTTCCAAAAAACTACGAGTTTCCTGAAATCTCAGCAAACATTTTTTCACCCAATCTTGATGATTCTTTCAGGTAATGATCAGTACACCAAAACGACTTGGCTCACCAAATTTCGTTCTTCTAGGTTAAACCGTTCGTTTGCAGTAACCGTTTTTAAATTTTTAGGTTTCACTCTGTTGTCTTTTATAGGGATACATGTATTTGGAACTCTAAAACAAACACGGTTTGTGCTAGCTCTTGGAAACTTGACACAATAAAGCAGTTTCAAGTTCTATCTCTATGCTTTGTTCGCTGTTGATGTAGCCCTAAGCAGAGACTGGCGAAAATAACTTTTATGGAAAGGGGTTGCCAACTTCCAAAAAACTACGAGTTGCCTGATATCTCAGCAAACATTTTTTCACCCAATCTTGATGATTCTTTCAGGTAATGATCAGTACACCAAAACAACTTGGCTTACCAAATTTCGTTCTTCTAGGTTAAAACCGTTCCTTTGCAGTAACCGTTTTCATTTTTAGGTTTCACTCTGTTTTCCTCCTAAAGGGATACATATATTTGGAACTCTAAATCAAACACGGTTTGTGCTAGCTCTTTGAAACTTGACACAATAAAGCAGTTTCAAGTTCTATCTCTATGCTTTGTTTGCTGTTGATGTAGCTCTAAGCAGAGTCTTGCGAAAATCACTTTCAGGGAAAGGGGTTGCCAAGCTTCCAAAAAACTACGAGTTGCCTGAAATCTCAGCAAACATTTTTTCACCCAATCTTGATGATTCTTTCAGGTAATGATCAGTACACCAAAACCACTTGGCTCACCAAATTTCGCTCTTCTAGGTTAAAACCGTTCCTTTGCAGTAACCGTTTTCATTTTTAGGTTTCAATCTCTTTTCTTCTATAGGGATACATGTATTTGGAACTCTAAATCAAACACGGTTTGAGCTAGCTCTTTGAAACTTGACACAATAAAGCAGTATCAAGTTCTATCTCTATGATTTGTTTGCTGTTGATGTAGCCCTAAGCAGAGACTGGCGAAAATCACTCTCAAAGAAAGGGGTTGCCAAGCTTCCAAAAAACTACGAGTTTCCTGAAATCTCAGCAAACATTTTTTCACCCAATCTTAATGATACTTTCAGGTAATGATCAGTACACCAAAACCACTTGGCTCACCAAATTTCGTTCTTCTAGGTTAAACCGTTCGTTTGCAGTAACCGTTTAAATTTTTAGGTTTCACTCTGTTGTCTCCTATAGGGATACATGTATTTGGAAATCTAAATCAAACACGGTTTGTGCTAGCTCTTTGAAACTTGACACAATAAAGCAGTTTCAAGTTCTATCTCTATGCTTTGTTTGCTGTTGATGTAGCCCTAAGCAGAGTCTTGCGAAAATCACTTTCAGGGAAAGGGGTTGCCAAGCTTCCAAAAAACTACGAGTTGCCTGAAATCTCACAAACATTTTTTCACCCAATCTTGATGATTCTTTCAGGTAATGATCAGTTCACCAAAACCACTTGGCTCACCAAATTTCGTTCTTCTAGGTTAAACCGTTCGTTTGCAGTAACCGTTTGCATTTCCAGGTTTCACTCTGTTTTCTCCTATAGGGATACATGCATTTGGAACTCTAAATCAAACACGGTTTGTGCTAGCTCTTTGAAACTTGACACAATAAAGCAGTTTCAAGTTCTTTCTCTATGCTTTGTTTGCTGTTGATGCAGCCCTAAGCAGAGACTGGCGAAAATCACTTTCATGGAAAGGGGTTGCCAAGCTTCCAATAAACAACGAGTTTCCTGAAATCTTAGCAAACATTTTTTCACCCAATCTTGATGATTCTTTCAGGTAATGATCAGTTCACCAAAACCACTTGGCTCACCAAATTTCGTTCTTCTAGGTTAAACCGTTCGTTTGCAGTAACCGTTTTCATTTTTAGGTTTCAATCTCTTTTCTTCTATAGGGATACATGTATTTGGAACTCTAAATCAAACACGGTTTGAGCTAGCTCTTTGAAACTTGACACAATAAAGCAGTATCAAGTTCTATTTCTATGCTTTGTTTGCTGTTGATGTAGCCCTAAGCAGAGACTGGCGAAAATAACTCTCATGGAAAGGGGTTGCCAAGCTTCCAAAAAACTACGAGTTGCCTGAAATCTCAGCCAACATTTTTTCACCCAATCTTAATGATTCTTTCAGATAATGATCAGTACACCAAAACGACTTGGCTCACCAAATTTCGTTCTTCTAGGTTAAACCGTTCGTTTGCAGTAACCGTTTAAATTTTTAGGTTTCACTCTGTTGTCTCCTATAGGGATACATGTATTTGGAACTCTAAATCAAACACGGTTTGTGCTAGCTCTTTGAAA
>NW_027521309.1:53717-97613 GCF_052094955.1 Ictidomys tridecemlineatus
ATTTTCGCCAGTTTCTGCTTAGGGCTACATCAACAGCAAACAAAGCATAGAGATGGAACTGGAAACTGCTTTATTGTGTCAAGTTTCAAAGAGCTAGCACAAACCGTGTTTGATTTAGAGTTCCAAATACATGTATCCCTATAGGAGAAAACAGAGTGAAACCTAAAAATGAAAACGGTTACTGCAAACGAACGGTTTAGCCTAGAAGAACGAAATTTGGTGAGCCAACTGGTTTTCGTGTACTGATCATTATCTGAAAGAATCATCAAGATTGGGTGAAAAAATGTTTGCTGAGATTTCAGGCAACTCGTAGTTTTTTGGAAGCTTGGCAACCCCTTTCCATGAAAGTGATTTTCGCCAGTCTCTGCTTAGGGCTACATCAACAGCAAACCAGGCATAGAGATAGAACTTGAAACTGCTTTATTGTGTCAAGATTCAAAGAGGTAGCACAAACCGTGTTTGATTTAGAGTTCCAAATACATGTATCCCTATAGGAGAAAACAGAGTGAAACCTGAAAATGAAAACGGTTACTGCAAACGAACGGTTTCACCTAGAAGAACGAAATTTGGTGAGCCAAGTGGTTTTGGTGTACTGATCATTACCTGAAAGAATCATCAAGATTGGGTGAAAAAATGTTTGCTGAGATTTCAGGCAACTCGTAGATTTTGGAAGTTTGGCAACCCCTTTCCATGAAAGTGATTTTCGCCAGTCTCTGCTTAGGGCTACATCAACAGCAAACAAAGCATAGAGATGGAACTGGAAACTGCTTTATTGTGTCAAGTTTCAAAGAGCTAGCACAAACCGTGTTTGATTTAGAGTTCCAAATACATGTATCCCTATAGGAGAAAACAGAGTGAAACCTAAAAATGAAAACGGTTACTGCAAACGAACGGTTTAGCCTAGAAGAACGAAATTTGGTGAGCCAACTGGTTTTCGTGTACTGATCATTATCTGAAAGAATCATCAAGATTGGGTGAAAAAATGTTTGCTGAGATTTCAGGCAACTCGTAGTTTTTTGGAAGCTTGGCAACCCCTTTCCATGAAAGTGATTTTCGCCAGTCTCTGCTTAGGGCTACATCAACAGCAAACCAGGCATAGAGATAGAACTTGAAACTGCTTTATTGTGTCAAGATTCAAAGAGGTAGCACAAACCGTGTTTGATTTAGAGTTCCAAATACATGTATCCCTATAGGAGAAAACAGAGTGAAACCTGAAAATGAAAACGGTTACTGCAAACGAACGGTTTCACCTAGAAGAACGAAATTTGGTGAGCCAAGTGGTTTTGGTGTACTGATCATTACCTGAAAGAATCATCAAGATTGGGTGAAAAAATGTTTGCTGAGATTTCAGGCAACTCGTAGATTTTGGAAGTTTGGCAACCCCTTTCCATGAAAGTGATTTTCGCCAGTCTCTGCTTAGGGCTACATCAACAGCAAACAAAGCATAGAGATAGAACTGTAAACTGCTTTATTTTGTCAAGTTTCAAAGAGCTAGCACAAACCGTGTTTGATTTACAGTTCCAAATACATGTATCCCTATAGGAAAAAACAGAGTGAAACCTAAAAATGAAAACGGTACTGCAAACGAACGGTTTAACCTAGAAAAACGAAATTTGGTGAGCCAAGTTGTTTTGGTGTACTGATCATTACCTGAAAGAATCATCAAGATTGGGTGAAAAAATGTTTGCTGAGATTTCAGGCAACTCGTAGTTTTTTGGAAGCTTGGCAACCCCTTTCCATGAAAGTGATGTTTGCCAGTCTCTGCTTAGGGCTGCATCAACAGCAAACAAACCACAGAGATAGAACTTGAAACTGCTTTATTGTGTCAAGTTTCAAAGAGCTAGCACAAACCGTGTTTGATTTAGAGTTCCAAATACATGTATCCCTATAGGAGAAAACAGAGTGAAACCTAAAAATGAAAACGGTTACTGCAAACCAATGGTTTAACCTAGAAGAACGAAATTTGGTGAGCCAAGTGGTTTTGGTGTACTGATCATTACCTGAAAGAATCATCAAGATTGGGTGAAAAAATGTTTGCTGAGATTTCAGGCAACTCGTAGTTTTTTGGAAGCTTGGCAACCCCTTTCCATGAAAGGGATTTTCGCCAGTCTCTGCTTAGGGCTACATCAACAGCAAACAAAGCATAGAGATAGAATTGGAAAATGCTTTATTGTGTCAAGGTTCAAAGAGCTAGCACAAACCGTGTTTGATTTAGAGTTCCAAATACATGTATCCATATAGGAGAAAACAGAGGGAAACCTAAAAATGAAAACGGTTACTGCAAACGAACGGTTTAACCTAGAAGAACGAAATTTGGTGAGCCAAGTGGTTTTGGTGTACTGATCATTACCTGAGAGAATCATCAAGATTGGGTGAAAAAATGTGTGCTGAGATTTCAGCCAACTCGTAGTTTTTTGGAAGCTTGGCAACCCCTTTCCATGAAAGGGATTTTCGCCATTCTCTGCTTAGGGGCTACATCAACAGCAAACAAAGCATAGAGATAGAACTTGAAACTGTTTATTGTGTCAAGTTTCAAAGAGCTAGCACAAACCGTGTTTGATTTAGAGTTCCAAATACATGTATCCCTATAGGAGAAAACAGAGTGAAACCTAAAAATGAAAACGGTTACTGCAAACGAACGGTTTAACCTAGAAGAACGAAATTTGGTGAGCCAAGTGGTTTTGTTGTACTGATCATTACCTGAAGAATCATCAAGATTGGTTGAAAAAATGTTATTGAGATTTCAGGCAACTCGTAGTTTTTTGGAAGCTTGGCAACCCCTTTCTATGAAAGTGATTTTCGCCAGTCTCTGCTTAGGGCTACATTAACAGCAAACAAAGCATAGAGGTAGAACTTGAAACTGCTTTATTGTGTCAAGTTTCAAAGAGCTAGCTCAAACCGTGTTGAATTAGACTTCCAAATACATGTATCCCTATAGGAGAAAACAGAGTGAAACCTAAAAATGAAAACGGTTACTGCAAACGAACGGTTTAACCTAGAAGAACGAAATTTGGTGAGCCAAGTGGTTTTGGTGTACTGATCATTACCTGAAAGAATCATCAAGATTGGGTGAAAAAATGTTTGCTGAGATTTCAGGCAACTCGTAGTTTTTTGGAAGCTTGGCAACCCCTTTCCATGAATGAGATTTTCGTCAGTCTCTGCTTAGGGCTTCATCAACAGCAATCAAAGCATAGAGATAGAACTGGAAACTGTTTTTTTGTGTCAAGTTTCAAAGAGCTAGCACAAACCGTGTTTGATTTACAGTTCCAAATACATGTATCCCTATAGGAGAAAAAAGAGTGAAACCTAAAATAGAAACGGTTACTGCAAACGAACGGGTTAACCTAGAAGGAGGAAATTTGGTGAGCCAAGTGGTTTTGGTGTACTGATCATTACCTGAAAGAATCATCAAGATTGGGTGAAAAAATGTTTGCTGAGATTTCAGGCAACTCGTAGTTTTTTGGAAGATTGGCAACCCCTTTCCATGAAAGTGATTTTCGCACGTCTCTGCTTAGGGGCTACATCAACAGCAAACAAAGCATAGAGATAGAACTGGAAACTGCTTTATTGTGTCAAGTTTCAAAGAGCTAGCACAAACCGTGTTTGATTTAGAGTTCCAAATACATGTATCCCTATAGGAGAAAACAGAGTGAAACCTAAAAATGAAAACGGTTACTGCAAACGAATGGTTTAACCTAGAAGAACGAAATTTGGTGAGCCAAGTAGTTTTGGTGTACTGATCATTACCTGAAAGAATCACAAGATTGGGTGAAAAAATGTTTGCTGAGATTTCAGGCAACTCGTAGTTTATTGGAAGCTTCGCAAGCCCTTTCCATGAAAGTGATTTTCGCCAGTCTCTGCTTAGGGCTACATCAACAGCAAACAAACCATAGAGATAGAAATGGAAACTGCTTTATTTTGTCAAGTTTCAAAGAGCTAGCACAAACCGTGTTTGATTTAGAGTTCCAAATATATGTATCCTTATAAGAGAAAACAGAGTGAAACCTAAAAATGAAAACGGTTACTGCAAACGAACGGTTTAACCTAGAAGAACGAAATTTGGTGAGCCAAGTGGTTTTGGTGTACTGATCATTACCTGAAAGAATCATCAAGATTGGTTAAAAAAATGTTTGCTGAGATTTCAGGCAACTCGTAGTTTTTTTGTAAGCTTGGCAACCCCTTTCCATGAAAGTGATGTTTGCCAGTCTCTGCTTAGGGCTGCATCAACAGCAAACAAACCACGAGATAGAACTTGAAACTGCTTTATTGTGTCAAGTTTCAAAGAGCTAGCACAAACCGTGTTTGATTTAGAGTTCCAAATACATGTATCCCTATAGGACAAAAGAGAGTGAAACCTAAAAATGAAAACGGTTACTGCAAACGAACGGTTTAACCTAGAGGAACGAAATTTGGTGAGCCAAGTGGTTTTTGTGTACTGATCATTACCTGAAGAATCATCAAGATTGGTTGAAAAAATGTTTGCTGAGATTTCAGGCAACTCGTAGTTTTTTGGAAGCTTGGCAACCCCTTTCCATGAAAGTGATTTTCGCCAGTCTCTGCTTAGGGCTACATCAACAGCAAACAAAGCATATAGATAGAACTGGAAACTGCTTTATTGTGTCAAGTTTCAAAGAGCTAGCACAAACCGTGTTTGATTTAGAGTTCCAAATACATGTATCCCTATAGGAGAAAACAGAGTGAAACCTAAAAATGAAAACGGTTACTGCAAACGAACGGTTTAACCTAGAAGAACGAAATTTGGTGAGCCAAGTGGTTTTGGTGTACTGATCATTACCTGAAAGAATCATCAAGATTGGGTGAAAAAATGTTTGCTGAGATTTCAAAAAACTCGTAGTTTTTTGGAAGCTTGGCAACCCCTTTCCATGAAAGTGATTTTCGCCAGTCTCTGCTTAGGGCTACATCAACAGCAAACAAAGCATATAGATAGAACTGGAAACTGCTTTATTGTGTCAAGTTTCAAAGAGCTAGCACAAACCGTGTTTGATTTAGAGTTCCAAATACATGTATCCGTATAGGAGAAAACAGAGTGAAACCTAAAAATGAAAACGGTTACTGCAAACGAACGGTTTAACCTAGAAGAACGAAATTTGGTGAGCCAAGTGGTTTTGGTGTACTAATTATTACCTGAAAGAATCATCAAGATTGGGTGAAAAAGTGTTTGCTGAGATTTCAGGCAACTCGTAGTTTTTTGGAAGTTTGGCAACCCCTTTCCATGAAAGTGATGTTTGCCAGTCTCTGCTTAGGGCTGCATCAACAGCAAACAAACCACAGAGATAGAACTTGAAACTGCTTCATTGTGTCAAGTTTCAAAGAGCTAGCACAAACCGTGTTTGATTTAGAGTTCCAAATACATGTATCCCTATAGGAGAAAACAGAGTGAAACCTAAAAATGAAAACGGTTACTGCAAACGAACGGTTTAACCTAGAAGAACGAAATTTGTGAGCCAAGTGGTTTTGTTGTACTGATCATTACCTGAAAGAATCATCGAGATTGGTGTGAAAAAATGTTTGCTGAGATTTCAGGCAACTCGTAGTTTTTTGGAAGCTTGGCAACCCCTTTCCATGAAAGTGATTTTCGCCAGTCTCTGCTTAGGGCTACATCAACAGCAAACAAAGCATAGAGATAGAACTGGAAACTGCTTTATTGTGTCAAGTTTCAAAGAGCTAGCACAAACCGTGTTTGATTTAGAGTTCCAAATACATGTATCCCTATAGGAGAAAACAGAGTGAAACCTAAAAATTAAAACGGTTACTGCAAACGAACGGTTTAACCTCGAAGAACGAAATTTGGTGAGCCAAGTGGTATTGGTGTACTGAACATTACCTGAAAGAATCATCAAGATTGGGTGAAAAAATGTTTGCTGAGATTTCAGGAAACTCGTAGTTTTTTGGAAGCTTGGCAACCCCTTTCCATGAAAGTGATTTTCGCCAGTCTCTGCTTAGGGCTACATCAACAGCAAACAAAGCATAGAGATAGAACTGGAAACTGCTTTATTGTGTCACGTTTCAAACAGCTAGCACAAACCGTGTTTGATTTAGAGTTCCAAATACATGTATCCCTATAGGAGAAAAGCGAGTGAAACCTAAAAATGAAAACGGTTACTGCAAACGAACGGTTTAACCCAGAAGAACGAAATTTGGTGAGCCAAGTGGTTTTGGTGTACTGATCATTACCTGAAAGAATCATCAAGATTGGGTGAAAAAATGTTTGCTGAGATTTCAGGAAACTCGTAGTTTTTTGGAAGCTTGGCAACCCCTTTCCATGAAAGTGATTTTTGCCCGTCTCTGCTTTGGGCTACATCAACAGCAAACAAAGCATAGAGGTAGAACTGGAAACTGCTTTATTGTGTCAAGTTTCAAAGAGCTAGCACAAACCGTGTTTGATTTTGAGTTCCAAATACATGTATCCCTATAGGAGAAAACACAGTGAAACCGATAAATGGAAACTGTTACTGCAAACGAACGGTTTAACCTAGAAGAACGAAATTTGGTGAGCCAAGTGGTTTTGGTGTACTGATCATTACCTGAAAGAATCATCAAGATTGGGTGAAAAAATGTTTGCTGAGATTTCAGGCAACTCGTAGTTTTTTGGAATCTTGGCTACCACTTTCCATGAAAGGGATTTTTGCCAGTCTCTGCTTAGGGCTACATCAACAGCAAACAAACCATAGAGATAGAACTGGAAACTGCTTTATTGTGTCAAGTTTCAAGAGCTAGCACAAACCGTGTTTGATTTAGAGTTCCAAATACATGTATCCCCATAGGAGAAAACAGAGTGAAACCTAAAAATGAAAACGGTTACTACAAACGAACGGTTTAACCTAGAAGAACGAAATTTGGTGAGCCAAGTGGTTTTGGTGTAGTGATCATTACCTGAAAGAATCATCAAGATTGGGTAAAAAAATGTTTGCTGAGATTTCAGGCAACTCGTAGTTTTTTGGAAGCTTGGCAACCCCTTTCCATGAACGTGATTTTCGCCAGTCTCTGCTTAGGGCTACATCAACAGCAAACAAAGCATAGAGATAGAACTGGAAACTGCTTTATTGTGTCAAGTTTCAAAGAGCTAGCACAAACCGTGTTTGATTTAGAGTTCCAAATACATGTATCCCTATAGGAGAAAACAGAGTGAAACCTAAAAATGAAAACGGTTACTGCAAACGAACGGTTTAACCTAGAAGAACGAAATTTGGTGAGCCAAGTGGTTTTAGTGTACTGATCATTATCTGAAAGAATCATCAAGATTGGGTGAAAAAATGTTTGCTGAGATTTCAGGCAACTCGTAGTTTTTTGGAAGCTTGGTAACCGCTTTCCATGAAAGTGATTTTTGCCAGTCTCTGCTTAGGGCTACATCAACAGCAAACCAAGCATAGAGATAGAACTTGAAACTGCTTTATTATGTCAAGATTCAAAGAGGTAGCACAAACCGTGTTTGATTTAGAGTTCCAAATACATGTATCCCTATAGGAGAAAACAGAGTGAAACCTAAAAATGAAAACGGTTACTGCAAACGAACGGTTTAACCTAGAAGAACGAAATTTGGTGACCCAAGTTGTTTTGGTGTACTGATCATTACCTGAAAGAATCATCAAGATTGGGTGAAAAAATATTTGCTGAGATTTCAGGCAACTCGTAGTTTTTTGGAAGCTTGGCAACCCCTTTCCATGAAAGTGATTTTCGCCAGTCTCTGCTTAGGGTTACATCAACAGCAAACAAACCATAGAGATAGAACTGGAAACTGCTTTATTGTGTCAAGTTTCAAAGAGCTAGCACAAACCGTGTTTGATTTAGAGTTCCAAATACATGTATCCCTATAGGAGAAAACAGAGTGAAACCTAAAAATGAAAACGGTTACTGCAAACGAAGGGTTTAACCTAGAAGAACGAAATTTGGTGAGCCAAGTGGTTTTGGTGTACTGATCATTATCTGAAAGAATCATCAAGATTGGGTGAAAAAATGTTTGCTGAGATTTCAGGCAACTCGTAGTTTTTTGGAAGCTTGGCAACCCCTTTCCATGAAAGTGATTTTTGCCAGTCTCTGCTTAGGGCTACATCAACAGAAAACAAAGCATAGAGATAAAACTGGAAACTGCTTTATTGTGTCAGGTTTCAAAGAGCTAGCACAAACCATGTTTGATTTAGAGTTCCAAATACATGTATCCCTATAGGAGAAAACAGAGTGAAACCTAAAAATGAAAACGGTTACTGCAAACGAACGGTTTAATATAAAAGAACGAAATTTGGTGAGCCAAGTGGTTTTGGTGTACTGATCATTACCTGAAAGAATCATCAAGATTGGGTAAAAAAATGTTTGCTGAGATTTCAGGCAACTCGTAGTTTTTTGGAAGCTTGGCAACCACTTTCCATGAAAGGGATTTTCGCCAGTCTCTGCTTGGGGCTACATCAACAGCAAACAAAGCATAGAGATAGAACTGGAAACTGCTTTATTGTGTCAAGTTTCCAGGAGCTAGCACAAACCGTGTTTGATTTAGAGTTACAAATACATGTATCCCCATAGGAGAAAAGAGAGTGAAACCTAAAAATGAAAACGGTTACTGCAAACGAACGGTTTAACCTAGAAGAATGAAATTTGGTGAGCCAAGTGGTTTTGGTGTACTTATCATAACCTGAAAGAATCATCAAGATTAGGTGAAAAAATGTTTGCTGAGATTTCAGGCAACTCGTAGTTTTTTGGAAGCTTGGCAACCCCTTTCCATGAAAGTGATTTTCGCCAGTCTCTGCTTAGGGCTACATCAACAGCAAACAAAGCATAGAGATAGAACTTGAGACTGCTTTATTGTGTCAAGTTTCAAAGAGCTAGCACAAACCGTGTTTGATTTAGAGTTCCAAATACATGTATCCCTATAGGAGAAAACAGAGTGAAACCTAAAAATGAAAACGGTTACTGCAAACGAACGGTTTAATGTAGAAGAACAAAATTTGGTGAGCCATGTGGTTTTGGTGTACTGATCATTACCTGAAAGAATCATCAAGATTGGGTGACAAAATGTTTGCTGAGATTTCAGGCAAATCGTAGTTTTTTGGAAGCTTGGCAACCCCTTTCCATGAAAGGGATTTTCGCCAGTCTCTGCTTAGGGCTACATCAACAGCAAACAAAGCATAGAGATAGAACTTGAAACTGCTTTATTGTGTCAAGTTTCAATGAGCTAGCACAAACCGTGTTTGAATTAGAGTTCCAAATACATGTATCCCTATAGGAGAAAACAGAGTGAAACCTAAAAATGAAAACGGTTACTGCAAACGAACGGTTTAACCTAGAAGAACGAAATTTGGTGAGCCAAGTGGTTTTGGTGTACTGATCATTACCCTAAAGAATCATCAAGATTGGGTGAAAAAATATTTGCTGATATTTCAGGCAACTCGTAGTTTTTTGGAAGCTTGGCAACCCCTTTCCATGAAAGTGATTTTCGCCAGTCTCTGCTTAGGGCTACATCAACAGCAAACAAAGCATAGAGATAGAACTGGAAACTGCTTTATTGTGTCAAGATTCAAAGAGGTAGCACAAACCGTGTTTGATTTAGAGTTCCAAATACATGTATCCCTATAGGAGAAAAGAGAGTGAAACCTAAAAATGAAAACGGTTACTGCAAACGAACGGTTTAACCTAGAAGAATGAAATTTGGTGAGCCAAGTGGTTTTGGTGTACTTATCATAACCTGAAAGATTCATCAAGATTAGGTGAAAAAATGTTTGCTGAGATTTCAGGCAACTCGTAGTTTTTTGGAAGCTTGGCAACCCCTTTCCATGAAAGTGATTTTCGCCAGTCTCTGCTTAGGGCTACATCAACAGCAAACAAAGCATAGAGTAAGAACTTGAGACTGCTTTATTGTGTCAAGTTTCAAAGAGCTAGCACAAACCGTGTTTGATTTAGAGTTCCAAATACATGTATCCCTATAGGAGAAAACAGAGTGAAACCTAAAAATGAAAACGGTTACTGCAAACGAACGGTTTAACCTAGAAGAACGAAATTTGGTGAGCCAAGTGGTTTTGGTGTACTGATCATTACCTGAAAGAATCATCAAGATTGGGTGAAAAAATGTTTGCTGAGATTTCAGGCAACTCGTAGTTTTTTGGAAGCTTGGCAACCCCTTTCCATGAAAGGGATTTTCGCCAGTCTCTGCTTAGGGCTACATCAACAGCAAACAAAGCACAGAGATAGAACTTGAAACTGCTTTATTGTGTCAAGTTTCAAAGAGCTAGCACAAACCGTGTTTGATTTAGAGTTCCAAATACATGTATCCCTATAGGAGAAAACAGAGTGAAACCTAAAAATGAAAACGGTTACTGCAAACGAACGGTTTAACCTAGAAGAACGAAATTTGGTGAGCCAAGTGGTTTTGGCGTACTGATCATTACCTGAAAGAATCATCAAGATTGGGTGAAAAAATGTATGCTGAGATTCAGGCAACTCGTAGTTTTTTGGAAGCTTGGCAACCCCTTTCCATGAAAGTGATTTTCGCCAGTCTCTGCTTAGGGCTACATCAACAGCAAACAAAGCATAGAGATAGAACTGGAAACTTTTTTATTGTGTCAAGTTTCAAACAGCTAGCACAAACCGTGTTTGATTTAGAGTTCCAAATACATGTATCCCTATAGGAGAAAAGAGAGTGAAACCTAAAAATGAAAACGGTTACTGCAAACGAACGGTTTAACCTAGAAGAATGAAATTTGGTGAGCCAAGTGGTTTTGGTGTACTTATCATAACCTGAAAGATTCATCAAGATTAGGTGAAAAAATGTTTGCTGAGATTTCAGGCAACTCGTAGTTTTTTGGAAGCTTGGCAACCCCTTTCCATGAAAGTGATTTTCGCCAGTCTCTGCTTAGGGCTACATCAACAGCAAACAAAGCATAGAGTAAGAACTTGAGACTGCTTTATTGTGTCAAGTTTCAAAGAGCTAGCACAAACCGTGTTTGATTTAGAGTTCCAAATACATGTATCCCTATAGGAGAAAACAGAGTGAAACCTAAAAATGAAAACGGTTACTGCAAACGAACGGTTTAATGTAGAAGAACAAAATTTGGTGAGCCAAGTGGTTTTGGTGTACTGATCATTACCTGAAAGAATCATCAAGATTGGGTGAAAAAATGTTTGCTGAGATTTCAGGCAACTCGTAGTTTTTTGGAAGCTTGGCAACCCCTTTCCATGAAAGTGATTTTCGCCCGTCTCTACTTAGGGCTACATCAACAGCAAACAAAGCATAGAGATAGAAGTGGAAACTGCTTTATTGTGTCAAGGTTCAAAGAGCTAGCACAACCGGGGTTTGATTTAGAGTTCCAAATACATGTATCCCTATAGGAGAAAACACAGTGAAACCTAAAAATGGAAACGGTTACTGCAAACGAACGGTTTAACCTAGAAGAACGAAATTTGGTGAGCCAAGTGGTTTTGGCGTACTGATCATTACCTGAAAGAATCATCAAGATTGGGTGAAAAAATGTATGCTGAGATTCAGGCAACTCGTAGTTTTTTGGAAGCTTGGCAACCCCTTTCCATGAAAGTGATTTTCGCCAGTCTCTGCTTAGGGCTACATCAACAACAAACAAAGCATAGAGATAGAACTGGAAACTTTTTTATTGTGTCAAGTTTCAAACAGCTAGCACAAACCGTGTTTGATTTAGAGTTCCAAATACATGTATCCCTATAGGAGAAAACAGAGTGAAACCTAAAAATAAAAACGGTTACTGCAAACGAACGGTTTAACCTAGAAGACCGATATTTGGTGAGCCAAGTGGATTTGGTGTACTGATCATTACCTGAAAGAATCATCAAGATTGGGTGAAAAAATGTTTGGTGAGATTTCAGGCAACTCATATTTTTTTGGAAGCTTGGCAACCCCTTTCCATGAAAGTGATTTTCGCCAGTCTCTGCTTAGGGCTACATCAACAGCAAACAAAGCATAGAGATAGAACTGGAAACTTCTTTATTGTGTCAAGTTTCAAGGAGCTAGCACAAACCGTGTTGGATTTAGAGTTCCAAATACATGTATCCTTATAGGAGAAAACAGAGTGAAACCTAAAAATGAAAACGGTTACTGCAAACGAATGGTTTAACCTAGAAGAACGAAATTTGGTGAGCCAAGTGGTTTTGGTGTACTGATCATTACCTGAAAGAATCATCAAGTTTGGGTGAAAAAATGTTTGCTGAGATTTCAGGCAACTCGTAGTTTTTTGGAAGCTTGGCAACCCCTTTCCATGAAAGTGATTTTCGCCAGTTTCTGCTTAGGGCTACATCAACAGCAAACAAAGCATAGAGATAGAACTGGAAACTGCTTTATTGTGTCAAGTTTCAAGGAGCTAGCACAAACCGTGTTTGATTTAGAGTTCCAAATACATGTATCCCTATAGGAGAAAACAGAGTGAAACCTAAAAATGAAAACGGTTACTGCAAACGAAAGGTTTAACCTAGAAGAATGGAATTTGGTGTGCCAAGTGGTTTTGATGTACTGATCATTACCTGAAAGAATCATCAAGATTGGGTGAAAAAATGTTTGCTGAGATTTCAGGCAACTCGTAGTTTTTTGGAAGCTTAGCAACCCCTTTCCATGAAAGGGATTTTCGCCAGTCTCTACTTAGGGCTACATCAACAGCAAACAAAGCATAGAGATAAAACTTGATACTGCTTTATTGTGTCAAGTTTCAAAGAGCTATCACAAACCGTGTTTGATTTAGAGTTCCAAATACATGTATCCCTATAGGAGAAAACAGAGTGAAACCTAAAAATGAAAACGGTTACTGCAAACGAACGGTTTTATGTAGAAGAACAAAATTTGGTGAGCCAAGTGGTTTTGGTGTACTGGTCATTACCTCAAAGAATCATCAAGATTGGGTGAAAAAATGTTTGCTGAGATTTCAGGAAACTCGTAGTTTTTTGGAAGCTTGGCAACCCCTTTCCATGAAAGGGATTTTCGCCAGTCTCTCCTTAGGGCTACATCAACAGCAAACAAAGCATAGAGATAGAACTGGAAACTGCTTTATTTTGTCAAGTTTCAAAGAGCTAGCACAAACCGTGTTTGATTTAGAGTTCCAAATACATGTATCCCTATAGGAGAAAACAGAGTGAAACCTAAAAATGAAAACGGTTACTGCAAACGAACGGTTTAACCTAGAAGAACGAAATTTGGTGAGCCAAGTGGTTTTGGTGTACTGATCATTACCTGAAAGAATCATCAAGATTGGGTGAAAAAATGTTTGCTGAGATTTCAGGCAACTCGTAGTTTTTTGGAAGCTTGGCAACCCCTTTCCATGAAAGTGATGTTTGTCAGTCTCTGCTTAGGGCTGCATCAACAGCAAACAATCCACAGAGATGGAACTGGAAACTGCTTTATTGTGTCAAGTTTCAAAGAGCTAGCACAAACCGTGTTTGATTTAGAGTTCCAAATACATGTATCCCTATAGGAGAAAACAGAGTGAAACCTAAAAATGAAAACGGTTACTGCAAACGAACGGTTTAACCTAGAAGAACGAAATTTGGTGAGCCAACTGGTTTTCGTGTACTGATCATTATCTGAAAGAATCATCAAGATTGGGTGAAAAAATATTTGCTGAGATTTCAGGCAACTCGTAGTTTTTTGGAAGCTTGGCAACCCCTTTCCATGAAAGTGATTTTCGCCAGTCTCTGCTTAGGGCTACATCAACAGCAAACCAAGCATAGAGATAGAACTTGAAACTGCTTTATTGTGTCAAGATTCAAAGAGGTAGCACAAACCGTGTTTGATTTAGAGTTCCAAATACATGTATCCCTATAGGAGAAAACAGAGTGAAACCTAAAAATGAAAACGGTTACTGCAAACAAAAGGTTTAACCTAGAAGAATGAAATTTGGTGTGCCAAGTGGTTTTGGTGTACTGATCATTACCTGAAAGAATCATCAAGATTGGGTGAAAAAATGTTTGCTGAGATTTCAGGCAACTCGTAGTTTTTTGGAAGCTTAGCAACCCCTTTCCATGAAAGTGATTTTCGCCAGTCTCTGCTTAGGGCTACATCAACAGCAAACAAAGCATAGAGATAGAGCTTGAACCTGCTTTATTGTGTCAAGTTGCAAAGAGCTATCACAAACCGTGTTTGATTTAGAGTTCCAAATACATGTATCCCTAGAGGAGAAAACAGAGTGAAACCTAAAAATGAAAACGGTTACTGCAAACGAACGGTTTAATGTAGAAGAACAAAATTTGGTGAGCCAAGTGGTTTTGGTGTACTGGTCATTACCTGAAAGAATCATCAAGATTGGGTGAAAAAATGTTTGCTGAGATTTCAGGCAACTCGTAGTTTTTTGGAAGCTTGGCAACTCCTTTCCATGAAAGTGATTTTCGCCAGTCTCTGCTTAGGGCTACATCAACAGCAAACAAAGCATAGAGATAGAACTGGAAACTTCTTTATTGTGTGAAGTTTCAAACAGCTAGCACAAACCGTGTTTGATTTAGAGTTCCAAATACATGTATCCCTATAGGAGAAAACAGAGTGAAACCTAAAAATCAAAATGGTTACTGCAAACGAACGGTTTAACCTAGAAGAACGAAATTTGGTGAGCCAAGTGGTTTTGGTGTACTGATCATTACCTGAAAGAATCATCAAGATTGGGTGAAAAAATGTTTGCTGAGATTTCAGGCAACTCGTAGTTTTTTGGAAGCTTGGCAACCCCTTTCCATGAAAGGGATTTTCGCCAGTCTCTGCTTAGGGCTACATCAACAGCAAACAAAGCATAGAGATAGAACTGGAAACTGCTTTATTTTGTCAAGTTTCAAAGAGCTAGCACAAACCGTGTTTGATTTAGAGTTCCAAATACATGTATCCCTATAGGAGAAAACAGAGTGAAACCTAAAAATGAATACGGTTACTGCAAACGAACGGTTTAACTTAGAAGAACGAAATTTGGTGAGCCAAGTGGTTTTGGTGTACTGATCATTACCTGAAAGAATCATCAAGATTGGGTGAAAAAATGTTTGCTGAGATTTCAGGGAACTCGTAGTTTTTTGGAAGCTTGGCAACCCCTTTCCATGAAAGTGATGTTTGCCAGTCTCTGCTTAGGGCTGCATCAACAGCAAACAAACCACAGAGATAGAACTTGAAACTGCTTTATTGTGTCAAGTTTCAAAGAGCTAGCACAAACCGTGTTTGATTTAGAGTTCCAAATACATGTATCCCTATAGGAGAAAACAGAGTGAAACCTAAAAATGAAAACGGTTACTGCAAACCAATGGTTTAACCTAGAAGAACGAAATTTGTTGAGCCAAGTGGTTTTGGTGTACGGATCATTACCTGAAAGAATCATCAAGATTGGGTGAAAAAATGTTTGCTGAGATTTCAGGCAACTCGTAGTTTTTTGGAAGCTTGGCAACCCCTTTCCATGAAAGGGATTTTCGCCAGTCTCTGCTTAGGGCTACATCAACAGCAAACAAAGCATAGAGATAGAATTGGAAACTGCTTTATTGTGTCAAGGTTCAAAGAGCTAGCACAAACCGTGTTTGATTTAGAGTTCCAAATACATGTATCCATATAGGAGAAAACAGAGGGAAACCTAAAAATGAATACGGTTACTGCAAACGAACGGTTTAACCTAGAAGAACGAAATTTGGTGAGCCAAGTGGTTTTGGTGTACTGATCATTACCTGAAAGAATCATCAAGATTGGGTGAAAAAATGTGTGCTGAGATTTCAGGCAACTCGTAGTTTTTTGGAAGCTTGGCAACCCCTTTCCATGAAAGGGATTTTCGCCATTCTCTGCTTAGGGCTACATCAACAGCAAACAAAGCATAGAGATAGAACTTGAAACTGTTTATTGTGTCAAGTTTCAAAGAGCTAGCACAAACCGTGTTTGATTTAGAGTTCCAAATACATGTATCCCTATAGGAGAAAACAGAGTGAAACCTAAAAATGAAAACGGTTACTGCAAACGAACGGTTTAACCTAGAAGAACGAAATTTGGTGAGCCAAGTGGTTTTGGTGTACTGATCATTACCTGAAGAATCATCAAGATTGGTTGAAAAAATGTTATTGAGATTTCAGGCAACTCGTAGTTTTTTGGAAGCTTGGCAACCCCTTTCCATGAAAGTGATGTTTGTCAGTCTCTGCTTAGGGCTGCATCAACAGCAAACAATCCACAGAGATGGAACTGGAAACTGCTTTATTGTGTCAAGTTTCAAAGAGCTAGCACAAACCGTGTTTGATTTAGAGTTCCAAATACATGTATCCCTATAGGAGAAAACAGAGTGAAACCTAAAAATGAAAACGGTTACTGCAAACGAACGGTTTAGCCTAGAAGAACGAAATTTGGTGAGCCAACTGGTTTTCGTGTACTGATCATTATCTGAAAGAATCATCAAGATTGGGTGAAAAAATGTTTGCTGAGATTTCAGGCAACTCGTAGTTTTTTGGAAGCTTGGCAACCCCTTTCCATGAAAGTGATTTTCGCCAGTCTCTGCTTAGGGCTACATCAACAGCAAACCAGGCATAGAGATAGAACTTGAAACTGCTTTATTGTGTCAAGATTCAAAGAGGTAGCACAAACCGTGTTTGATTTAGAGTTCCAAATACATGTATCCCTATAGGAGAAAACAGAGTGAAACCTGAAAATGAAAACGGTTACTGCAAACGAACGGTTTCACCTAGAAGAACGAAATTTGGTGAGCCAAGTGGTTTTGGTGTACTGATCATTACCTGAAAGAATCATCAAGATTGGGTGAAAAAATGTTTGCTGAGATTTCAGGCAACTCGTAGATTTTGGAAGTTTGGCAACCCCTTTCCATGAAAGTGATTTTCGCCAGTCTCTGCTTAGGGCTACATCAACAGCAAACAAAGCATAGAGATGGAACTGGAAACTGCTTTATTGTGTCAAGTTTCAAAGAGCTAGCACAAACCGTGTTTGATTTAGAGTTCCAAATACATGTATCCCTATAGGAGAAAACAGAGTGAAACCTAAAAATGAAAACGGTTACTGCAAACGAACGGTTTAGCCTAGAAGAACGAAATTTGGTGAGCCAACTGGTTTTCGTGTACTGATCATTATCTGAAAGAATCATCAAGATTGGGTGAAAAAATGTTTGCTGAGATTTCAGGCAACTCGTAGTTTTTTGGAAGCTTGGCAACCCCTTTCCATGAAAGTGATTTTCGCCAGTCTCTGCTTAGGGCTACATCAACAGCAAACCAAGCATAGAGATAGAACTTGAAACTGCTTTATTGTGTCAAGATTCAAAGAGGTAGCACAAACCGTGTTTGATTTAGAGTTCCAAATACATGTATCCCTATAGGAGAAAACAGAGTGAAACCTGAAAATGAAAACGGTTACTGCAAACGAACGGTTTCACCTAGAAGAACGAAATTTGGTGAGCCAAGTGGTTTTGGTGTACTGATCATTACCTGAAAGAATCATCAAGATTGGGTGAAAAAATGTTTGCTGAGATTTCAGGCAACTCGTAGATTTTGGAAGTTTGGCAACCCCTTTCCATGAAAGTGATTTTCGCCAGTCTCTGCTTAGGGCTACATCAACAGCAAACAAAGCATAGAGATAGAACTGTAAACTGCTTTATTTTGTCAAGTTTCAAAGAGCTAGCACAAACCGTGTTTGATTTACAGTTCCAAATACATGTATCCCTATAGGAAAAAACAGAGTGAAACCTAAAAATGAAAACGGTTACTGCAAACGAACGGTTTAACCTAGAAAAACGAAATTTGGTGAGCCAAGTTGTTTTGGTGTACTGATCATTACCTGAAAGAATCATCAAGATTGGGTGAAAAAATGTTTGCTGAGATTTCAGGCAACTCGTAGTTTTTTGGAAGCTTGGCAACCCCTTTCCATGAAAGTGATGTTTGCCAGTCTCTGCTTAGGGCTGCATCAACAGCAAACAAACCACAGAGATAGAACTTGAAACTGCTTTATTGTGTCAAGTTTCAAAGAGCTAGCACAAACCGTGTTTGATTTAGAGTTCCAAATACATGTATCCCTATAGGAGAAAACAGAGTGAAACCTAAAAATGAAAACGGTTACTGCAAACGAACGGTTTAACCTAGAAGAACGAAATTTGGTGAGTCAAGTGGTTTTGGTGCACTGATCATTACCTGAAAGAATCATCAAGATTGGGTGAAAAAATGTTTGCTGAGATTTCAGGCAACTCGTAGTTTTTTGGAAGCTTGGCAACCCCTTTCCATGAAAGGGATTTTCGCCAGTCTCTGCTTAGGGCTACATCAACAGCAAACAAAGCATAGAGATAGAATTGGAAAATGCTTTATTGTGTCAAGGTTCAAAGAGCTAGCACAAACCGTGTTTGATTTAGAGTTCCAAATACATGTATCCATATAGGAGAAAACAGAGGGAAACCTAAAAATGAAAACGGTTACTGCAAACGAACGGTTTAACCTAGAAGAACGAAATTTGGTGAGCCAAGTGGTTTTGTTGTACTGATCATTACCTGAAGAATCATCAAGATTGGTTGAAAAAATGTTATTGAGATTTCAGGCAACTCGTAGTTTTTTGGAAGCTTGGCAACCCCTTTCTATGAAAGTGATTTTCGCCAGTCTCTGCTTAGGGCTACATTAACAGCAAACAAAGCATAGAGGTAGAACTTGAAACTGCTTTATTGTGTCAAGTTTCAAAGAGCTAGCTCAAACCGTGTTGAATTAGAGTTCCAAATACATGTATCCCTATAGGAGAAAACAGAGTGAAACCTAAAAATGAAAACGGTTACTGCAAACGAACGGTTTAACCTAGAAGAACGAAATTTGGTGAGCCAAGTGGTTTTGGTGTACTGATCATTACCTGAAAGAATCATCAAGATTGGGTGAAAAAATGTTTGCTGAGATTTCAGGCAACTCGTAGTTTTTTGGAAGCTTGGCAACCCCTTTCCATGAATGAGATTTTCGTCAGTCTCTGCTTAGGGCTTCATCAACAGCAATCAAAGCATAGAGATAGAACTGGAAACTGTTTTTTTGTGTCAAGTTTCAAAGAGCTAGCACAAACCGTGTTTGATTTACAGTTCCAAATACATGTATCCCTATAGGAGAAAAAAGAGTGAAACCTAAAATAGAAACGGTTACTGCAAACGAACGGGTTAACCTAGAAGGAGGAAATTTGGTGAGCCAAGTGGTTTTGGTGTACTGATCATTACCTGAAAGAATCATCAAGATTGGGTGAAAAAATGTTTGCTGAGATTTCAGGCAACTCGTAGTTTTTTGGAAGATTGGCAACCCCTTTCCATGAAAGTGATTTTCGCACGTCTCTGCTTAGGGCTACATCAACAGCAAACAAAGCATAGAGATAGAACTGGAAACTGCTTTATTGTGTCAAGTTTCAAAGAGCTAGCACAAACCGTGTTTGATTTAGAGTTCCAAATACATGTATCCCTATAGGAGAAAACAGAGTGAAACCTAAAAATGAAAACGGTTACTGCAAACGAATGGTTTAACCTAGAAGAACGAAATTTGGTGAGCCAAGTAGTTTTGGTGTACTGATCATTACCTGAAAGAATCACAAGATTGGGTGAAAAAATGTTTGCTGAGATTTCAGGCAACTCGTAGTTTATTGGAAGCTTCGCAACCCCTTTCCATGAAAGTGATTTTCGCCAGTCTCTGCTTAGGGCTACATCAACAGCAAACAAACCATAGAGATAGAAATGGAAACTGCTTTATTTTGTCAAGTTTCAAAGAGCTAGCACAAACCGTGTTTGATTTAGAGTTCCAAATATATGTATCCTTATAAGAGAAAACAGAGTGAAACCTAAAAATGAAAACGGTTACTGCAAACGAACGGTTTAACCTAGAAGAACGAAATTTGGTGAGCCAAGTGGTTTTGGTGTACTGATCATTACCTGAAAGAATCATCAAGATTGGGTGAAAAAATGTTTGCTGAGATTTCAGGCAACTCGTAGTTTTTTGGAAGCTTGGTAACCCCTTTCCATGAAAGTGATTTTCGCCAGTCTCTGCATAGGGCTACATCAACAGCAAACAAAGCATAGAGATAGAACTGGAAACTGCTTTATTTTGTCACGTTTCAAAGAGCTAGCACAAACCGTGTTTGATTTAGAGTTCCAAATACATGTATCCCTATAGGAGAAAACAGAGTGAAACCTAAAAATGAAAACGGTCACTGAAAACGAACGGTTTAACCTAGAAGAACGAAATTTGGTGAGCCAAGTGGTTTTGGTGTACTGATCATTACCTGAAAGAATCATCAAGATTGGGTGAAAAAATGTTTGCTGAGATTTCAGGCAACTCGTAGTTTTTTTGTAAGCTTGGCAACCCCTTTCCATGAAAGTGATGTTTGCCAGTCTCTGCTTAGGGCTGCATCAACAGCAAACAAACCACGAGATAGAACTTGAAACTGCTTTATTGTGTCAAGTTTCAAAGAGCTAGCACAAACCGTGTTTGATTTAGAGTTCCAAATACATGTATCCCTATAGGAGAAAACAGAGTGAAACCTAAAAATGAAAACGGTTACTGCAAACGAACGGGTTAACCTAGAAGAACGAAATTTGGTGAGCCAAGTGGTTTTGGTGTACTGATCATTACCTGAAAGAATCATCAAGATTGGGTGAAAAAATGTTTGCTGAGATTTCAGGCAACTCGTAGTTTTTTGGAAGCTTGGTAACCCCTTTCCATGAAAGTGATTTTCGCCAGTCTCTGCTTAGGGCTACATCAACAGCAAACAAACCATAGAGATAGAACTTGAAACTGCTTTATTGTGTCAAGTTTCAAAGAGCTAGCACAAACCGTGTTTGATTTAGATTTCCAAATACATGTATCCCTATAGGACAAAAGAGAGTGAAACCTAAAAATGAAAACGGTTACTGCAAACGAACGGTTTAACCTAGAGGAACGAAATTTGGTGAGCCAAGTGGTTTTTGTGTACTGATCATTACCTGAAGAATCATCAAGATTGGTTGAAAAACTGTTTGCTGAGATTTCAGGCAACTCGTAGTTTTTTGGAAGCTTGGCAACCCCTTTCCATGAAAGTGATTTTCGCCCGTCATTGCTTAGGGCTACATCAACAGCAAACAAAGCATAGAGATAGAACTTGAAACTGCTTTATTGTGTCAAGTTTCAAAGAGCTAGCACAAACCGTGTTTGATTTAGAGTTCCAAATACATGTATCCCTATAGGAGAAAACAGAGTGAAACCTAAAAATGAAAACGGTTACTGCAAACGAACGGTTTAACCTAGAAGAACGAAATTTGGTGAGCCAAGTGGTTTTGGTGTACTGATCATTACCTGAAAGAATCATCAAGATTGGGTGAAACAATGTTTGCTGAAATTTCAAAAAACTCGTAGTTTTTTGGAAGCTTGGCAACCCCTTTCAATGAAAGTGATTTTCGCCAGTCTCTGCTTACGGCTACATCAACAGCAAACGAAGCATATAGATAGAACAGGAAACTGCTTTATTGTGTCAAGTTTCAAAGAGCTAGCACAAACCGTGTTTGATTTAGAGTTCCAAATACATGTATCCGTATAGGAGAAAACAGAGTGAAACCTAAAAATGAAAACGGTTACTGCAAACGAACGGTTTAACCTAGAAGAACGAAATTTGGTGAGCCAAGTGGTTTTGGTGTACTGATCATTACCTGAAAGAATCATCAAGATTGGGTGAAAAAATGTTTGCTGAGATTTCAGGCAACTCGTAGTTTTTTGGAAGCTTGGCAACCCCTTTCCATGAAAGTGATTTTCACCCGTCTCTGCTTAGGGCTAAATCAACAGCAAACAAAGCATCGAGATAGAAGTGGAAACTGCTTTATTGTGTCAAGTTTCAAAGAGCTAGCACAAACCGTGTTTGATTTAGAGTTCCAAATACATGTATCCCTATAGGAGAAAACAGAGTGAAACCTAAAAATGAAAACGGTTACTGCAAACGAACGGTTTAACCTAGAAGAACGAAATTTGGTGAGCCAAGTGGTTTTGGTGTACTGATCATTACCTGAAAGAATCATCAAGATTGGGTGAAAAAATGTTTGCTGAGATTTCAAAAAACTCGTAGTTTTTTGGAAGCTTGGCAACCCCTTTCCATGAAAGTGATTTTCGCCAGTCTCTGCTTAGGGCTACATCAACAGCAAACAAAGCATATAGATAGAACTGGAAACTGCTTTATTGTGTCAAGTTTCAAAGAGCTAGCACAAACCGTGTTTGATTTAGAGTTCCAAATACATGTATCCGTATAGGAGAAAACAGAGTGAAACCTAAAAATGAAAACGGTTACTGCAAACGAACGGTTTAACCTAGAAGAACGAAATTTGGTGAGCCAAGTGGTTTTGGTGTACTAATTATTACCTGAAAGAATCATCAAGATTGGGTGAAAAAGTGTTTGCTGAGATTTCAGGCAACTCGTAGTTTTTTGGAAGCTTGGCAACCCCTTTCCATGAAAGTGATGTTTGCCAGTCTCTGCTTAGGGCTGCATCAACAGCAAACAAACCACAGAGATAGAACTTGAAACTGCTTCATTGTGTCAAGTTTCAAAGAGCTAGCACAAACCGTGTTTGATTTAGAGTTCCAAATACATGTATCCCTATAGGAGAAAACAGAGTGAAACCTAAAAATGAAAACGGTTACTGCAAACGAACGGTTTAACCTAGAAGAACGAAATTTGGTGAGCCAAGTGGTTTTGTTGTACTGATCATTACCTGAAAGAATCATCGAGATTGGGTGAAAAAATGTTTGCTGAGATTTCAGGCAACTCGTAGTTTTTTGGAAGCTTGGCAACCCCTTTCCATGAAAGTGATTTTCGCCAGTCTCTGCTTAGGGCTACATCAACAGCAAACAAAGCATAGAGATAGAACTGGAAACTGCTTTATTGTGTCAAGTTTCAAAGAGCTAGCACAAACCGTGTTTGATTTAGAGTTCCAAATACATGTATCCCTATAGGAGAAAACAGAGTGAAACCTAAAAATTAAAACGGTTACTGCAAACGAACGGTTTAACCTCGAAGAACGAAATTTGGTGAGCCAAGTGGTATTGGTGTACTGAACATTACCTGAAAGAATCATCAAGATTGGGTGAAAAAATGTTTGCTGAGATTTCAGGAAACTCGTAGTTTTTTGGAAGCTTGGCAACCCCTTTCCATGAAAGTGATTTTCGCCAGTCTCTGCTTAGGGCTACATCAACAGCAAACAAAGCATAGAGATAGAACTGGAAACTGCTTTATTGTGTCACGTTTCAAACAGCTAGCACAAACCGTGTTTGATTTAGAGTTCCAAATACATGTATCCCTATAGGAGAAAAGCGAGTGAAACCTAAAAATGAAAACGGTTACTGCAAACGAACGGTTTAACCCAGAAGAACGAAATTTGGTGAGCCAAGTGGTTTTGGTGTACTGATCATTACCTGAAAGAATCATCAAGATTGGGTGAAAAAATGTTTGCTGAGATTTCAGGAAACTCGTAGTTTTTTGGAAGCTTGGCAACCCCTTTCCATGAAAGTGATTTTTGCCCGTCTCTGCTTAGGGCTACATCAACAGCAAACAAAGCATAGAGGTAGAACTGGAAACTGCTTTATTGTGTCAAGTTTCAAAGAGCTAGCACAAACCGTGTTTGATTTTGAGTTCCAAATACATGTATCCCTATAGGAGAAAACACAGTGAAACCGATAAATGGAAACGGTTACTGCAAACGAACGGTTTAACCTAGAAGAACGAAATTTGGTGAGCCAAGTGGTTTTGGTGTACTGATCATTACCTGAAAGAATCATCAAGATTGGGTGAAAAAATGTTTGCTGAGATTTCAGGCAACTCGTAGTTTTTTGGAATCTTGGCTACCACTTTCCATGAAAGGGATTTTTGCCAGTCTCTGCTTAGGGCTACATCAACAGCAAACAAACCATAGAGATAGAACTGGAAACTGCTTTATTGTGTCAAGTTTCAAGAGCTAGCACAAACCGTGTTTGATTTAGAGTTCCAAATACATGTATCCCCATAGGAGAAAACAGAGTGAAACCTAAAAATGAAAACGGTTACTACAAACGAACGGTTTAACCTAGAAGAACGAAATTTGGTGAGCCAAGTGGTTTTGGTGTAGTGATCATTACCTGAAAGAATCATCAAGATTGGGTAAAAAAATGTTTGCTGAGATTTCAGGCAACTCGTAGTTTTTTGGAAGCTTGGCAACCCCTTTCCATGAACGTGATTTTCGCCAGTCTCTGCTTAGGGCTACATCAACAGCAAACAAAGCATAGAGATAGAACTGGAAACTGCTTTATTGTGTCAAGTTTCAAAGAGCTAGCACAAACCGTGTTTGATTTAGAGTTCCAAATACATGTATCCCTATAGGAGAAAACAGAGTGAAACCTAAAAATGAAAACGGTTACTGCAAACGAACGGTTTAACCTAGAAGAACGAAATTTGGTGAGCCAAGTGGTTTTAGTGTACTGATCATTATCTGAAAGAATCATCAAGATTGGGTGAAAAAATGTTTGCTGAGATTTCAGGCAACTCGTAGTTTTTTGGAAGCTTGGTAACCGCTTTCCATGAAAGTGATTTTTGCCAGTCTCTGCTTAGGGCTACATCAACAGCAAACCAAGCATAGAGATAGAACTTGAAACTGCTTTATTGTGTCAAGATTCAAAGAGGTAGCACAAACCGTGTTTGATTTAGAGTTCCAAATACATGTATCCCTATAGGAGAAAACAGAGTGAAACCTAAAAATGAAAACGGTTACTGCAAACGAACGGTTTAACCTAGAAGAACGAAATTTGGTGACCCAAGTTGTTTTGGTGTACTGATCATTACCTGAAAGAATCATCAAGATTGGGTGAAAAAATATTTGCTGAGATTTCAGGCAACTCGTAGATTTTTGGAAGCTTGGCAACCCCTTTCCATGAAAGTGATTTTCGCCAGTCTCTGCTTAGGGTTACATCAACAGCAAACAAACCATAGAGATAGAACTGGAAACTGCTTTATTGTGTCAAGTTTCAAAGAGCTAGCACAAACCGTGTTTGATTTAGAGTTCCAAATACATGTATCCCTATAGGAGAAAAGAGATTGAAACCTAAAAATGAAAACGGTTACTGCAAACGAACGGTTTAACCTAGAAGAACGAAATTTGGTGAGCCAAGTGGTTTTGGTGTACTGATCATTACCTGAAAGAATCATCAAGATTGGGTGAAAAAATGTTTGCTGAGATTTCAGGCAACTCGTAGTTTTTTGGAAGCTTGGCAACCACTTTCCATGAAAGGGATTTTCGCCAGTCTCTGCTAAGGGCTACATCAACAGCAAACAAAGCGTAGAGAGAGAACTGGAAACTGCTTTATTTTGTCAAGTTTCAAAGAGCTAGCACAAACCGTGTTTGATTTAGAGTTCCAAATACATTTATCCCTACAGGAGAAAACAGAGTGAAACCTAAAAATGAAAACGGTTACTGCAAACGAACGGTTTAACCTAGAAGAACGAAATTTGGTGAGCCAAGTGGTTTTGGTGTACTGATCATTACCTGAAACAATCATCAAGATTGGGTGAAAAAATGTTTGCTGAGATTTCAGGCAACTCGTAGTTTTTTGGAAGCTTGGCAACACCTTTCCATGAAAGTGATGTTTGCCAGTCTCTGCTTAGGGCTGCATCAACAGCATACAAACCACAGAGATAGAACTTGAAACTGCTTTATTGTGTCAAGTTTCAAAGAGCTAGCACAAACAGTGTTTGATTTAGAGTTCCAAATGCATGTATCCCTATAGGAGAAAACAGAGTGAAACCTAAAAATGAAAACGGTTACTGCAAACGAATGGTTTAACCTAGAAGAACGAAATTTGGTGAGCCAAGTGGTTTTGGTGTACTGATCATTACCTGAAAGAATCATCAAGATTGGGTGAAAAAATGTTTGCTGAGATTTCAGGCAACTCGTAGTTTTTTGGAAGCTTGGCAACCCCCTCCATGAAAGTGATTTTTGCCCGTCTCTGCTTAGGGCTACATCAACAGCAAACAAAGCATAGAGGTAGAACTGGAAAATGCTTTATTGTGTCAAGTTTCAAAGAGCTAGCACAAACCGTGTTTGATTTTGAGTTCCAAATACATGTATCCCTATAGGAGAAAACACAGTGAAACCGATAAATGGAAACGGATACTGCAAACGAACGGTTTAACCTAGAAGAACGAAATTTGGTGAGCCAAGTGGTTTTGGTGTACTGATCATTACCTGAAAGAATCATCAAGATTGGGTGAAAAAATGTTTGCTGAGATTTCAGGCAACTCGTAGTTTTTTGGAAGCTTGGCAACCCCTTTCCATGAAAGTGATTTTCGCCAGTCTCTGCTTAGGGCTACATCAACAGCAAACAAACCATAGAGATAGAACTGGAAACTGCTTTATTGTGTCAAGTTTCAAAGAGCTAGCACAAACCGTGTTTGATTTAGAGTTCCAAATACATGTATCCCTATAGGAGAAAACAGAGTGAAACCTAAAAATGAAAACGGTTACTGCAAACGAACGGTTTAACCCAGAAGAACGAAATTTGGTGAGCCAAGTGGTTTTGGTGTACTGATCATTACCTGAAAGAATCATCAAGATTGGGTGAAAAAATGTTTGCTGAGATTTCAGGCAACTCGTAGTTTTTTGGAAGCTTGGCAACCCCTTTCCATGAAAGTGATTTTCGCCCGTCTTTGCTTAGGGCTACATCAACAGCAAACAAAGCATAGAGAATGAAGTGGAAACTGCTTTATTGTGTCAAGGTTTAAAGAGCTAGCACAAACCGTGTTTGATGTAGAGTTCCAAATACATGTATCCCTATAGGAGAAAACAGAGGGAAACCTAAAAATGAAAACGGTTACTGCAAACGAACGGTTTAACCTAGAAGAACGAAATTTGGTGAGCCAAGTGGTTTTGTTGTACTGATCATTACCTGAAAGAATCATCAAGATTGGGTGAAAAAATGTTTGCTGAGATTTCAGGCAACTCGTAGTTTTTTGGTAGCTTGGCAACCCCTTTCCATGAAAGTGATTTTCGCCAGTCTCTGCTTAGGGCTACATCAACAGCAATAAAAGCATAGAGATAGAACTGGAAACTGCTTTATTTTGTCAAGTTTCAAAGAGCTAGCACAAACCGTGTTTGATTTAGAGTTCCAAATACATGTATCCCTATAGGAGAATACAGAGTGAAACCTAAAAATGAAAACGGTTACTGCAAACGAACGGTTTAACCTAGAAGAACGAAATTTGGTGAGCCAAGTGGTTTTGGTGTCCTGATCATTACCTGAAAGAATCATCAAGATTGGGTGAAAAAATGTTTGCTGAGATTTCAGGCAACTCGTAGTTTTTTGGAAGCTTGGCAACCCCTTTCCATGAAAGTGATTTTCGCCAGTCTCTGCTTAGGGCTACATCAACAGCAGACAAAGCATAGAGACAGAACTTGAAACTGCTTTATTGTGTCAATTTTCAAAGAGCTAGCACAAACAGTGTTTGATTTAGAGTTCCAAATACATGTATCCATATAGGAGAGAACAGAGTGGAACCTAAAAAGGAAAACGGTTACTGCAAACGAACGGTTTAACCCAGAAGAACGAAATTTGGTGAGCAAAGTGGTTTTGGTGTACTGATCATTACCTGAAAGAATCATCAAGACTGGGTGAAAAAATGTTTGCTGAGATTTCAGGCAACTCGTAGTTTTTTGGAAGCTTGGCAACCCCTTTCCATGAAAGTGATTTTCGCCAGTCTCTGCTTAGGGCTACATCAACAGCAAACAAACCATAGAGATAGAACTGGAAACTGCTTTATTGTGTCAAGTTTCTAACAGCTAGCACAAACTTTGTTTGATTTAGAGTTCCAAATACATGTATCCCTATAGGAGAAAACAGAGTGAAACCTAAATATGAAAACGGTTACTTCAAAAGAACGGTTTAACCTAGAAGAACGAAATTTGGTGAGCCAAGTGGCTTTGGTGTACTGATCATTACCTGAAAGAATCATCAAGATTGGGTGAAAAAATGTTTGCTGAGATTTCAGGCAACTCGTAGTTTTTTGGAAGCTTGGCAACCACTTTCCATGAAAGGGATTTTCGCCAGTCTCTGCTTAGGGCTACATCAACAGCAAACAAAGCATAGAGATAGAACTGGAAACTGCTTTATTGTGTCAAGTTTCAAAGAGCTAGCACAAACCGTGTTTGATTTTGAGTTCCAAATACATGTATCCCTATAGGAGAAAACACAGTGAAACCTAAAAATGGAAACGGTTACTGCAAACGAACAGTTTAACCTAGAAGAACGAAATTTGGTGAGCCAAGTGGTTTTGGTGTACTGATCATGACCTGAAAGAATCATCAAGATTGGGTGAAAAAATGTTTGCTGAGATTTCAGGAAACTCGTAGTTTTTTGGAAGCTTGGCAACCCCTTTCCATGATAGTGATTTTCGCCCGACTCTGCTTAGGGCTACATCAACAGCAAACAAAGCATAGAGATAGAACTGGAAACTGCTTTATTGTGTCAAGTTTCAAAGAGCTAGCACAATCCGTGTTTAATTTTGAGTTCCAAATACATGTATCCCTATAGGAGAAAACACAGTGAAACCTATAAATGGAAACGGTTACTTCAAACGAACGGTTTAACCTAGAAGAACGAAATTTGGTGAGCCAAGTGGTTTTGGTGTACTGATCATTACCTGAAAGAATCAACAAATTGGGTGAAAAAATGTTTGCTGAGATTTCAGGCAACTCGTAGTTTTTTGGAAGCTTGGCAACCCCTTTCCATGAAAGTGATTTTCGCCCGTCTCTGCTTAGGGCTACATCAACAGCAAACAAAGCATAGAGATAGAAGTGGAAACTGCTTTATTGTGTCAAGGTTCAAAGAGCTAGCACAAACCGTGTTTGATTTAGAGTTCCAAATACATGTATCCCTGTAGGAGAAAACACAGTGAAACCTAAAAATGGAAACGGTTACTGCAAACGAACGGTTTAACCTAGAAGAACGAAATTTGGTGAGCCAAGTGGTTTTGGTGTACTGATCATTACCTGAAAGAATCAACAAATTGGGTGAAAAAATGTTTGCTGAGATTTCAGGCAACTCGTAGTTTTTTGGAAGCTTGGCAACCCCTTTCCATGAAAGTGATTTTCGCCCATATCTGCTTAAGGCTACATCAACAGCAAACAAAGCATAGAGATAGAAGTGGAAACTGCTTTATTGTGTCAAGGTTCAAAGAGCTAGCACAAACCGTGTTTGATTTAGAGTTCCAAATACATGTATCCCTATAGGAGAAAACACAGTGAAACCTAAAAATGGAAACGGTTACTGCAAACGAACGGTTTAACCTAGAAGAACGAAATTTGGTGAGCCAAGTGGTTTTGGTGTACTGATCATTACCTGAAAGAATCATCAAGATTGGGTGAAAAAATGTTTGCTGAGATTTCAGGCAACTCGTAGTTTTTTGGAAGCTTGGCAACCACTTTCCATGAAAGTGATTTTCGTCAGTCTCTGCTTAGGGCTACATCAACAGCAAACAAAGCATATAGATAGAACTGGAAACTGCTTTATTGTGTCAAGTTTCAAAGAGCTAGCACTAACCGTGTTTGATTTAGAGTTCCAAATACATGTATCCCTATAGGAGAAAACAGAGTGAAACCTAAAAATGAAAACGGTTACTGCAAACGAACGGTTTAACCTAGAAGAACGAAATTTGGTGAGCCAAGTGGTTTTGGTGTACTGATCTTTACCTGAAGGAATCATCAAGATTGGGTAAAAAAATGTTTGCTGAGATTTCAGGCAACTCGTAGTTTTTTGGAAGCTTGGCAACCCCTTTCCATGAACGTGATTTTCGCCAGTCTCTGCTTAGGGCTACATCAACAGCAAACAAAGCATAGAGATAGAACTGGAAACTGCTTTATTGTGTCAAGTTTCAAAGAGCTAGCACAAACCGTGTTTGATTTAGAGTTCCAAATACATGTATCCCTATAGGAGAAAACAGAGTGAAACCTAAAAATGAAAACGGTTACTGCAAACGAACGGTTTAACCTAGAAGAACGAAATTTGGTGAGCCAAGTGGTTTTAGTGTACTGATCATTATCTGAAAGAATCATCAAGATTGGGTGAAAAAATGTTTGCTGAGATTTCAGGCAACTCGTAGTTTTTTGGAAGCTTGGTAACCGCTTTCCATGAAAGTGATTTTTGCCAGTCTCTGCTTAGGGCTACATCAACAGCAAACCAAGCATAGAGATAGAACTTGAAACTGCTTTATTGTGTCAAGATTCAAAGAGGTAGCACAAACCGTGTTTGATTTAGAGTTCCAAATACATGTATCCCTATAGGAGAAAACAGAGTGAAACCTAAAAATGAAAACGGTTACTGCAAACGAACGGTTTAACCTAGAAGAACGAAATTTGGTGACCCAAGTTGTTTTGGTGTACTGATCATTACCTGAAAGAATCATCAAGATTGGGTGAAAAAATATTTGCTGAGATTTCAGGCAACTCGTAGTTTTTTGGAAGCTTGGCAACCCCTTTCCATGAAAGTGATTTTCGCCAGTCTCTGCTTAGGGTTACATCAACAGCAAACAAACCATAGAGATAGAACTGGAAACTGCTTTATTGTGTCAAGTTTCAAAGAGCTAGCACAAACCGTGTTTGATTTAGAGTTCCAAATACATGTATCCCTATAGGAGAAAAGAGATTGAAACCTAAAAATGAAAACGGTTACTGCAAACGAACGGTTTAACCTAGAAGAACGAAATTTGGTGAGCCAAGTGGTTTTGGTGTACTGATCATTACCTGAAAGAATCATCAAGATTGGGTGAAAAAATGTTTGCTGAGATTTCAGGCAACTCGTAGTTTTTTGGAAGCTTGGCAACCACTTTCCATGAAAGGGATTTTCGCCAGTCTCTGCTAAGGGCTACATCAACAGCAAACAAAGCGTAGAGAGAGAACTGGAAACTGCTTTATTTTGTCAAGTTTCAAAGAGCTAGCACAAACCGTGTTTGATTTAGAGTTCCAAATACATTTATCCCTACAGGAGAAAACAGAGTGAAACCTAAAAATGAAAACGGTTACTGCAAACGAACGGTTTAACCTAGAAGAACGAAATTTGGTGAGCCAAGTGGTTTTGGTGTACTGATCATTACCTGAAACAATCATCAAGATTGGGTGAAAAAATGTTTGCTGAGATTTCAGGCAACTCGTAGTTTTTTGGAAGCTTGGCAACACCTTTCCATGAAAGTGATGTTTGCCAGTCTCTGCTTAGGGCTGCATCAACAGCATACAAACCACAGAGATAGAACTTGAAACTGCTTTATTGTGTCAAGTTTCAAAGAGCTAGCACAAACAGTGTTTGATTTAGAGTTCCAAATGCATGTATCCCTATAGGAGAAAACAGAGTGAAACCTAAAAATGAAAACGGTTACTGCAAACGAATGGTTTAACCTAGAAGAACGAAATTTGGTGAGCCAAGTGGTTTTGGTGTACTGATCATTACCTGAAAGAATCATCAAGATTGGGTGAAAAAATGTTTGCTGAGATTTCAGGCAACTCGTAGTTTTTTGGAAGCTTGGCAACCCCCTCCATGAAAGTGATTTTTGCCCGTCTCTGCTTAGGGCTACATCAACAGCAAACAAAGCATAGAGGTAGAACTGGAAAATGCTTTATTGTGTCAAGTTTCAAAGAGCTAGCACAAACCGTGTTTGATTTTGAGTTCCAAATACATGTATCCCTATAGGAGAAAACACAGTGAAACCGATAAATGGAAACGGATACTGCAAACGAACGGTTTAACCTAGAAGAACGAAATTTGGTGAGCCAAGTGGTTTTGGTGTACTGATCATTACCTGAAAGAATCATCAAGATTGGGTGAAAAAATGTTTGCTGAGATTTCAGGCAACTCGTAGTTTTTTGGAAGCTTGGCAACCCCTTTCCATGAAAGTGATTTTCGCCAGTCTCTGCTTAGGGCTACATCAACAGCAAACAAACCATAGAGATAGAACTGGAAACTGCTTTATTGTGTCAAGTTTCAAAGAGCTAGCACAAACCGTGTTTGATTTAGAGTTCCAAATACATGTATCCCTATAGGAGAAAACAGAGTGAAACCTAAAAATGAAAACGGTTACTGCAAACGAACGGTTTAACCCAGAAGAACGAAATTTGGTGAGCCAAGTGGTTTTGGTGTACTGATCATTACCTGAAAGAATCATCAAGATTGGGTGAAAAAATGTTTGCTGAGATTTCAGGCAACTCGTAGTTTTTTGGAAGCTTGGCAACCCCTTTCCATGAAAGTGATTTTCGCCCGTCTTTGCTTAGGGCTACATCAACAGCAAACAAAGCATAGAGAATGAAGTGGAAACTGCTTTATTGTGTCAAGGTTTAAAGAGCTAGCACAAACCGTGTTTGATGTAGAGTTCCAAATACATGTATCCCTATAGGAGAAAACAGAGGGAAACCTAAAAATGAAAACGGTTACTGCAAACGAACGGTTTAACCTAGAAGAACGAAATTTGGTGAGCCAAGTGGTTTTGTTGTACTGATCATTACCTGAAAGAATCATCAAGATTGGGTGAAAAAATGTTTGCTGAGATTTCAGGCAACTCGTAGTTTTTTGGTAGCTTGGCAACCCCTTTCCATGAAAGTGATTTTCGCCAGTCTCTGCTTAGGGCTACATCAACAGCAATAAAAGCATAGAGATAGAACTGGAAACTGCTTTATTTTGTCAAGTTTCAAAGAGCTAGCACAAACCGTGTTTGATTTAGAGTTCCAAATACATGTATCCCTATAGGAGAATACAGAGTGAAACCTAAAAATGAAAACGGTTACTGCAAACGAACGGTTTAACCTAGAAGAACGAAATTTGGTGAGCCAAGTGGTTTTGGTGTCCTGATCATTACCTGAAAGAATCATCAAGATTGGGTGAAAAAATGTTTGCTGAGATTTCAGGCAACTCGTAGTTTTTTGGAAGCTTGGCAACCCCTTTCCATGAAAGTGATTTTCGCCAGTCTCTGCTTAGGGCTACATCAACAGCAGACAAAGCATAGAGACAGAACTTGAAACTGCTTTATTGTGTCAATTTTCAAAGAGCTAGCACAAACAGTGTTTGATTTAGAGTTCCAAATACATGTATCCATATAGGAGAGAACAGAGTGGAACCTAAAAAGGAAAACGGTTACTGCAAACGAACGGTTTAACCCAGAAGAACGAAATTTGGTGAGCAAAGTGGTTTTGGTGTACTGATCATTACCTGAAAGAATCATCAAGACTGGGTGAAAAAATGTTTGCTGAGATTTCAGGCAACTCGTAGTTTTTTGGAAGCTTGGCAACCCCTTTCCATGAAAGTGATTTTCGCCAGTCTCTGCTTAGGGCTACATCAACAGCAAACAAACCATAGAGATAGAACTGGAAACTGCTTTATTGTGTCAAGTTTCTAACAGCTAGCACAAACTTTGTTTGATTTAGAGTTCCAAATACATGTATCCCTATAGGAGAAAACAGAGTGAAACCTAAATATGAAAACGGTTACTTCAAAAGAACGGTTTAACCTAGAAGAACGAAATTTGGTGAGCCAAGTGGCTTTGGTGTACTGATCATTACCTGAAAGAATCATCAAGATTGGGTGAAAAAATGTTTGCTGAGATTTCAGGCAACTCGTAGTTTTTTGGAAGCTTGGCAACCACTTTCCATGAAAGGGATTTTCGCCAGTCTCTGCTTAGGGCTACATCAACAGCAAACAAAGCATAGAGATAGAACTGGAAACTGCTTTATTGTGTCAAGTTTCAAAGAGCTAGCACAAACCGTGTTTGATTTTGAGTTCCAAATACATGTATCCCTATAGGAGAAAACACAGTGAAACCTAAAAATGGAAACGGTTACTGCAAACGAACAGTTTAACCTAGAAGAACGAAATTTGGTGAGCCAAGTGGTTTTGGTGTACTGATCATGACCTGAAAGAATCATCAAGATTGGGTGAAAAAATGTTTGCTGAGATTTCAGGAAACTCGTAGTTTTTTGGAAGCTTGGCAACCCCTTTCCATGATAGTGATTTTCGCCCGACTCTGCTTAGGGCTACATCAACAGCAAACAAAGCATAGAGATAGAACTGGAAACTGCTTTATTGTGTCAAGTTTCAAAGAGCTAGCACAATCCGTGTTTAATTTTGAGTTCCAAATACATGTATCCCTATAGGAGAAAACACAGTGAAACCTATAAATGGAAACGGTTACTTCAAACGAACGGTTTAACCTAGAAGAACGAAATTTGGTGAGCCAAGTGGTTTTGGTGTACTGATCATTACCTGAAAGAATCAACAAATTGGGTGAAAAAATGTTTGCTGAGATTTCAGGCAACTCGTAGTTTTTTGGAAGCTTGGCAACCCCTTTCCATGAAAGTGATTTTCGCGCGTCTCTGCTTAGGGCTACATCAACAGCAAACAAAGCATAGAGATAGAAGTGGAAACTGCTTTATTGTGTCAAGGTTCAAAGAGCTAGCACAAACCGTGTTTGATTTAGAGTTCCAAATACATGTATCCCTGTAGGAGAAAACACAGTGAAACCTAAAAATGGAAACGGTTACTGCAAACGAACGGTTTAACCTAGAAGAACGAAATTTGGTGAGCCAAGTGGTTTTGGTGTACTGATCATTACCTGAAAGAATCAACAAATTGGGTGAAAAAATGTTTGCTGAGATTTCAGGCAACTCGTAGTTTTTTGGAAGCTTGGCAACCCCTTTCCATGAAAGTGATTTTCGCCCATATCTGCTTAAGGCTACATCAACAGCAAACAAAGCATAGAGATAGAAGTGGAAACTGCTTTATTGTGTCAAGGTTCAAAGAGCTAGCACAAACCGTGTTTGATTTAGAGTTCCAAATACATGTATCCCTATAGGAGAAAACACAGTGAAACCTAAAAATGGAAACGGTTACTGCAAACGAACGGTTTAACCTAGAAGAACGAAATTTGGTGAGCCAAGTGGTTTTGGTGTACTGATCATTACCTGAAAGAATCATCAAGATTGGGTGAAAAAATGTTTGCTGAGATTTCAGGCAACTCGTAGTTTTTTGGAAGCTTGGCAACCACTTTCCATGAAAGTGATTTTCGTCAGTCTCTGCTTAGGGCTACATCAACAGCAAACAAAGCATATAGATAGAACTGGAAACTGCTTTATTGTGTCAAGTTTCAAAGAGCTAGCACTAACCGTGTTTGATTTAGAGTTCCAAATACATGTATCCCTATAGGAGAAAACAGAGTGAAACCTAAAAATGAAAACGGTTACTGCAAACGAACGGTTTAACCTAGAAGAACGAAATTTGGTGAGCCAAGTGGTTTTGGTGTACTGATCATTATCTGAAAGAATCATCAAGATTGGGTGAAAAAATGTTTGCTGAGATTTCGGGCAACTCGTAGTTTTTTGGAAGCTTGGCAACCACTTTCCATGAAAGTGATGTTTGCCAGTCTCTGCTTAGGGATGCATAAACAGCAAACAAACCACAGAGATAGAACTTGAAACTGCTTTATTGTGTCAAGTTTCAAAGAGCTAGCACAAACCGTGTTTGATTTAGAGTTCCAAATACATGTATCCCTATAGGAGAAAACAGAGTGAAACCTAAAAATGAAAACGGTTACTGCAAACGAATGGTTTAACCTAGAAGAACGAAATTTGGTGAGCCAAGTGGTTTTGGTGTACTGATCTTTACCTGAAGGAATCATCAAGATTGGGTGAAAAAATGTTTGCTGAGATTTCAGGCAACTCGTAGTTTTTTGGAAGCTTGGCAACCACTTTCCATGAAAGGGATTTTCGCCAGTCTCTGCTTAGGGCTACATCAACCGCAAACAAACCATAGAGATAGAACTGGAAACTGCTTTATTGTGTCAAGTTTCAAGAGCTAGCACAAACCGTGTTTGATTTAGAGTTCCAAATACATGTATCCCCATAGGAGAAAACAGAGTGAAACCTAAAAATGAAAACGGTTACTACAAACGAACGGTTTAACCTAGAAGAACGAAATTTGGTGAGCCAAGTGGTTTTGGTGTAGTGATCATTACCTGAAAGAATCATCAAGATTGGGTGAAAAAATGTTTGCTGAGATTTCAGGCAACTCGTAGTTTTTTGGAAGCTTGGCAACCCCTTTCCATGAACGTGATTTTCGCCAGTCTCTGCTTAAGGCTACATCAACAGCAAACAAAGCTTTGAGATAGAACTGGAAACTGCTTTATTGTGTCAAGTTTCAAAGAGCTAGCACAAACCGTGTTTGATTTAGAGTTCCAAATACATGTATCCCTATAGGAGAAAACAGAGTGAAACCTAAAAATGAAAACGGTTACTGCAAACGAACGGTTTAACCTAGAAGAACGAAATTTGCTGAGCCAAGTGGTTTTGGTGTACTGATCATTACCTGAAAGAATCATCAAGATTGGGTGAAAAAATGTTTGCTGAGATTTCAGGCAACTCGTAGTTTTTTGGAAGCTTGGCAACCCCTTTCGATGAAAGGGATTTTCGCCAGTCTCTGCTAAGGGCTACATCAACAGCAAACAAAGCATAGAGAGAGAACTGGAAACTGCTTTATTTTGTCAAGTTTCAAAGAGCTAGCACAAACCGTGTTTGATTTAAAGTTCCAAATACACGTATCCCTATAGGAGAAAACAGAGTGAAACCTAAAAATGAAAACGGTTACTGCAAATGAACGGTTTAACCTAGAAGAACGAAATTTGGTGAGCCAAGTGGTTTTGGTGTACTGATCATTACCTGAAAGAATCATCAAGATTGGGTGAAAAAATGTTTGCTGAGATTTCAGGCAACTCGTAGTTTTTTGGAAGCTTGGCAACACCTTTCCATGAAAGTGATGTTTGCCAGTCTCTGCTTAGGGCTGCATCAACAGCATACAAACCACAGAGATAGAACTTGAAACTGCTTTATTGTGTCAAGTTTCAAAGAGCTAGCACAAACCGTGTTTGATTTAGAGTTCCAAATACATGTATCCCTATAGGAGAAAAACAGAGTGAAACCTAAAAATGAAAACGGTTACTGCAAACGAATGGTTTAACCTAGAAGAACGAAATTTGGTGAGCCAAGTGGTTTTGGTGTACTGATCATTACCTGAAAGAATCATCAAGATTGGGTGAAAAAATGTTTGCTGAGATTTCAGGCAACTCGTAGTTTTTTGGAAGATTGGCAACCACTTTCCATGAAAGGGATTTTCGCCAGTCTCTGCTTAGGGCTACATCAACAGCAAACAAACCATAGAGATAGAACTGGAAACTGCTTTATTGTGTCAAGTTTGAAGAGCTAGCACAAACCGTGTTAGATTTAGAGTTCCAAATACATGTATCCCTATAGGAGAAAACAGAGTGAAACCTAAAAATGAAAACGGTTACTACAAACGAACGGTTTAACCTAGAAGAACGAAATTTGGTGAGCCAAGTGGTTTTGGTGTACTGATCATTACCTGAAAGAATCATCAAGATTGGGTGAAAAAATGTTTGCTGAGATTTCAGGCAACTCGTAGTTTTTTGGAAGCTTGGCAACCCCTTTCCATGAAAGTGATTTTTGCCCGACTCTCCTTAGGGCTACATCAACAGCAAACAAAGCATAGAGGTAGAACTGGAAACTGCTTTATTGTGTCAAGTTTCAAAGAGCTAGCACAAACCGTGTTTGATTTTGAGTTCCAAATACATGTATCCCTATAGGAGAAAACACAGTGAAACCGATAAATGGAAACGGATACTGCAAACGAACGGTTTAACCTAGAAGAACGAAATTTGGTGAGCCAAGTGGTTTTGGTGTACTGATCATTACCTGAAAGAATCATCAAGATTGGGTGAAAAAATGTTTGCTGAGATTTCAGGCAACTCGTAGTTTTTTGGAAGCTTGGCAACCCCTTTCCATGAAAGTGATTTTCGCCAGTCTCTGCTTAGGGCTACATCAACAGCAAACAAACCATAGAGATAGAACTGGAAACTGCTTTATTGTGTCAAGTTTCAAAGAGCTAGCACAAACCGTGTTTGATTTAGAGTTCCAAATACATGTATCCCTATAGGAGAAAACAGAGTGAAACCTAAAAATGAAAACGGTTACTGCAAACGAACGGTTTAACCTAGAAGAACGAAATTTGGTGAGCCAAGTGGTTTTGGTGTACTGATCATTACCTGTAAGAATCATCAAGATTGTGTGAAAACATGTTTGCTGAGATTTCAGGCAACTCGTAGTTTTTTGGAAGCTTGGCAACCCCTTTCCATGAAAGTGATTTTCGCCAGTCTCTGCTTAGGGCTACATCAACAGCAAACAAAGCATATAGATAGAACTGGAAACTGGTTTATTGTGTCAAGTTTCAAAGAGCTAGCACAAACCGTGTTTGATGTAGAGTTCCAAATACATGTATCCCTATAGGAGAAAACACAGTGAAACCTAAAAATGAAAACGGTTACTGCAAACGAACGGTTTTACCTAGAAGAACGAAATTTGGTGAGCCAAGTGGTTTTGGTGTACTGATCATTACCTGAAAGAATCATCAAGATTGGGTTAAAAAAATGTTTGCTGAGATTTCAGGCAACTCGTAGTTTTTTGGAAGCTTGGCAACCCCTTTCCATGAAACTGATTTTCGCCCGTCTTTGCTTAGGGCTACATCAAGAGCAAACAAAGCATAGAGATAGAAGTGGAAACTGCTTTATTGTGTCAAGGTTCAAAGAGCTAGCACAAACCGTGTTTGATGTAGAGTTCCAAATACATGTATCCCTATAGGAGAAAACAGAGGGAAACCTAAAAATGAAAACGGTTACTGCAAACGAACGGTTTAACCTAGAAGAACGAAATTTGGTGAGCCAAGTGGTTCTGTTATACTGATCATTACCTGAAAGAATCATCAAGATTGGGTGAAAAAATGTTTGCTGAGATTTCAGGCAACTCGTAGTTTTTTGGAAGCTTGGCAACCCCTTTCCATGAAAGTGATTTTCGCCAGTCTCTGCTTAGGGCTTCATCAACAGCAATAAAAGCATAGAGATAGAACTGGAAACTGCTTTATTTTGTCAAGTTTCAAAGAGCTAGCACAAACCGTGTTTGATTTAGAGTTCCAAATACATGTATCCCTATAGGAGAATACAGAGTGAAACCTAAAAATGAAAACGCTTACTGCAAACGAACGGTTTAACCTAGATGAACGAAATTTGGTGAGCCAAGTGGTTTTGGTGTACTGATCATTACCTGAAAGAATCATCAAGATTGGGTGAAAAAATGTTTGCTGAGATTTCAGGCAACTCGTAGTTTTTTGGAAGCTTGGCAACCCCTTTCCATGAAAGTGATTTTCGCCCGTCTCTACTTAGGGCTACATCAACAGCAAACAAAGCATAGAGATAGAAGTGGAAACTGCTTTATTGTGTCAAGGTTCAAAGAGCTAGCACAACCGGTGTTTGATTTAGAGTTCCAAATACATGTATCCCTATAGGAGAAAACACAGTGAAACCTAAAAATGGAAACGGTTACTGCAAACGAACGGTTTATCCTAGAAGAACGAAATTTGGTGAGCCAAGTGGTTTTGGTGTACTGATCATTACCTGAAAGAATCATCAAGATTGGGTGAAAAAATGTTTGCTGAGATTTCAGGCAACTCGTAGTTTTTTGTAAGCTTGGCAACCACTTTCCATGAAAGGGATTTTCGCCAGTCTCTGCTAAGGGCTACATCAACAGCAAACAAACCACAGAGATAGAACTTGAAACTGCTTTATTGTGTCAAGCTTCAAAGAGCTAGCACAAACCGTGTTTGATTTAGAGTTCCAAATACATGTATCCCTATAGGAGAAAACAGAGTGAAACCTAAAAATGAAAACGGTTACTGCAAACGAACGGTTTAACCTAGAAGAACGAAATTTGGTGAGCCAAGTGGTTTTGGTGTACTGATCAATACCTGAAAGAATCATCAAGATTGGGTGAAAAAATGTTTGCTGAGATTTCAGGCAACTCGTAGTTTTTTGGAAGCTTGGCAACCCCTTTCCATGAAAGTGATTTTCGCCAGTCTCTGCTTAGGGCTACATCAACAGCAAACAAAGCATACATATAGAACTTGAAACTGGTTTATTGTGTCAAGTTTCAAAGAGCTAGCACAAACCGTGTTTGATTTAGAGTTCCAAATACATGTATCCTTATAGGAGAAAACAGAGTGAAACCTAAAAATGAAAACGGTTACTGCAAACGAACGGTTTAACCTAGAAGAACGAAATTTGGTGACCCAAGTTGTTTTGGTGTACTGATCATTACCTGAAAGAATCATCAAGATTGGGTGAAAAAATGTTTGCTGAGATTTCAGGCAATTCGTAGTTTTTTGGAAGCTTGGCAACTCCTTTCCATGAAAGTGATTTTCGCCAGTCTCTGCTTAGGGTTACATCAACAGCAAACAAACCATAGAGATAGAACTGGAAACTGCTTTCTTGTGTAAAGTTTCAAAGAGCTAGCACAAACCGTGTTTGATTTAGAGTTCCAAATACATGTATCCCTATAGGAGAAAACAGAGTGAAACCTAAAAATGAAAACGGTTACTGCAAACGAACGGTTTAAACTAGAAGAACGAAATTTGGTGAGCCAAGTGGTTTTGGTGTACTGATCATTACCTGAAAGAATCATCAAGATTGGGTGAAAAAATGTTTGCTGAGATTTCAGGAAACTCGTAGTTTTTTGGAAGCTTGGCAACCCCTTTCCATGAAAGTGATTTTCGCCAGTCTCTGCTTAGGGCTACATCAACAGCAAACAAAGCATAGAGATAGAACTGGAAACTGCTTTATTGTGTCAAGTTTCAAAGAGCTAGCACAAACCGTGTTTGATTTAGAGTTCCAAATACATGTATCCCTATAGGAGAAAACAGAGGGAAACCTAAAAATTAAAACAGTTACTGGAAACGAACGGTTTAACCTAGAAGAACGAAATTTGGTGAGCCAAGTGGTTTTGGTGTACTGATCATTACCTGAAAGAATCATCAAGATTTGGGTGAAAAAATGTGTGCTGAGATTTCAGCCAACTCGTAGTTTTTTGGGAGCTTGGCAACCCCTTTCCATGAAAGGGATTTTCGCCAGTCTCTGCTTAGGGTTACATCAACAGCAAACAAAGCATAGAGATAGAACTTGAAACTGCTTTATTGTGTCAAGTTTCAAAGAGCTAGCACAAACCGTGTTTGATTTAGAGTTCCAAATACATGTATCCCTATAGGAGAAAACAGAGTGAAACCTAAAAATGAAAACGGTTACTGCAAACGAACGGTTTAACCTAGAAGAACGAAATTTGGTGAGCCAAGTGGTTTTGTTGTACTGATCATTACCTGAAGAATCATCAAGATTGGGTGAAAAAATGTTATTGAGATTTCAGACAACTCGTAGTTTTTTGGAAGCTTGGCAACCCCTTTCCATGAAAGTGATTTTCGCCAGTCTCCGCTTAGGGCTACATCAACAGCAAACAAAGCATAGAGGTAGAACTTGAAACTGCTTTATTGTTTCAAGTTTCAAAGAGCTATCACAAACCGTGTTTGATTTAGAGTTCCAAATACATGTATCCCTATAGGAGAAAACAGAGTGAAACCTAAAAATGAAACGGTTACTGCAAACGAACGGTTTAACCTAGAAGAACGAAATTTGGTGAGCCAAGTGGTTTTCGTGTACTGATCATTACCTGAAAGAATCATCAAGATTGGGTGAAAAAATGTTTGCTGAGATTTCACGCAACTCCTAGTTTTTTGGAAGCTTGGCAACCCCTTTCCATGAAAGTGATTTTTCGCCAGTCTCTGCTTAGGGCTACATGAACAGCAAACAAACCATAGAGATAGAACTGGAAACTGCTTTATTGTGTCAAGTTTCAAAGTGCTAGCACAAACTGTGTTTGATTTAGAGTTCCAAATACAATATCCCTATAGGAGAAAACAGAGGGAAACCTAAAAATGAAAACGGTTACTGCAAACGAACGGTTCAACCTAGAAGAACGAAATTTGGTGAGCCAAGTGGTTTTGGTGTACTGATCATTACCTGCAAGAATCATCAAGATTGGGTGAGAAAATGTTTGCTGAGATTTCAGGCAACTCGTAGTTTTTTGGAAGCTTGGCAACCCCTTTCCATGAAAGTGATTTTCGCCAGTCTCTGCTTAGGGCTACATCAACAGCAAACAAAGCATAGAGATAGAACTGGAAACTGCTTTATTTTGTCAAGTTTCAAAGAGCTAGCACAAACCGTGTTTGATTTTAAATTCCAAATACATGTATCCCTATAGGAGAAAACACAGTGAAACCTAAAAATGGAAACGGTTACTGCAAACGAACGGTTTAACCTAGAAGAACGAAATTTGGTGAGCCAAGTGGTTTTGGTGTACTGATCATTACCTGAAAGAATCATCAAGATTGGGTGAAAAAATGTTTGCTGATATTTCAGGCAACTCGTAGTTTTTTGGAAGCTTGGCAACACCTTTTCATGAAAGTGATGTTTTCCAGTCTCTGCTTAGGGCTGCATCAACAGCAAACAAACCACAGTGATAGAACTTAAAACTGCTTTATTGTGTCAAGTATCAAAGAGCTAGCACAAACCGTGTTTGATTTAGAGTTCCAAATACATGTATCCCTATAGGAGAAAACAGAGTGAAACCTAAAAATGAAAACGGTTACTGCAAACGAATGGTTTTACCTAGAAGAACGAAATTTGGTGAGCCAAGTGGTTTTGGTGTACTGATCATTACCTGAAAGAATCATCAAGATTGGGTGAAAAAATGTTTGCTGAGATTTCAGGCAACTCGTAGTTTTTTGGAAGCTTGGCAACCCCTTTCCATGAAAGTGATTTTCGCCCGTCTTTGCTTAGGGCTACATCAAGAGCAAACAAAGCATAGAGATAGAAGTGGAAACTGCTTTATTGTGTCAAGGTTCAAAGAGCTAGCACAAACCGTGTTTGATGTAGAGTTCCAAATACATGTATCCCTATAGGAGAAAACAGAGGGAAACCTAAAAATGAAAACGGTTACTGCAAACGAACGGTTTAACCTAGAAGAACGAAATTTGGTGAGCCAAGTGGTTTTGTTGTACTGATCATTACCTGAAAGAATCATCAAGATTGGGTGAAAAAATGTTTGCTGAGATTTCAGGCAACTCGTAGTTTTTTGAAGCTTGGCAACCCCTTTCCATGAAAGTGATTTTTGCCAGTCTCTGCTTAGGGCTTCATCAACAGCAATAAAAGCATAGAGATAGAACTGGAAACTGCTTTATTTTGTCAAGTTTCAAAGAGCTAGCACAAACCGTGTTTGATTTAGAGTTCCAAATACATGTATCCCTATAGGAGAATACAGAGTGAAACCTAAAAATGAAAACGCTTACTGCAAACGAACGGTTTAACCTAGAAGAACGAAATTTGGTGAGCAAAGTGGTTTTGGTGTCCTGATCATTACCTGAAAGAATCATCAAGATTGGGTGAAAAAATGTTTGCTGAGATTTCAGGCAACTCGTAGTTTTTTGGAAGCTTGGCAACCCCTTTCCATGAAAGTGATTTTCGCCAGTCTCTGCTTAGGGCTACATCAACAGCAGACAAAGCATAGAGACAGAACTTGAAACTGCTTTATTGTGTCAATTTTCAAAGAGCTAGCAAAAACAGTGTTTGATTTAGAGTTCCAAATACATGTATCCATATAGGAGAGAACAGAGTGAAACCTAAAAATGAAAACGGTTACTGCAAACGAACGGTTTAACCCAGAAGAACGAAATTTGGTGAGCCAAGTGGTTTTGGTGTACTGATCATTACCTGAAAGAATCATCAAGACTGGGTGAAAAAATGTTTGCTGAGATTTCAGGCAACTCGTAGTTTTTTGGAAGCTTGGCAACCCCTTTCCATGAAAGTGATTTTCGCCAGTCTCTGCTTAGGGCTACATCAACAGCAAACAAACCATAGAGATAGAACTGGAAACTGCTTTATTGTGTCAAGTTTCAAACAGCTAGCACAAACTGTGTTTGATTTAGAGTTCAAAATACATGTATCCCTATAGGAGAAAACAGAGTGAAACCTAAAAATGAAAACCG